>NC_141083.1:49845546-50077342 GCF_041138505.1 Cibotium barometz
GTGGAGTACATTTGTTGGAAGAAGCAATCCAACAACACATCGATAAGGAAAAAACTATATATCACTGGAACCCATAGGCTTGGGCTTCAGGATGGAGCCATGGCTCTTCTCCCAAGTACGGAGCCCATCTAAGAGGCTCAGGGGGGCCTATCCCCTCGTGGATTGGGCAGGATGAAGTCCGTTGGGCCGTCTGGAGGCATTGCTTCTGCGACCTTGATCATTTTCGCAATCATTTCCTCCCTAAACATTTGGACGTCTAGGTCCACATAACGAGACATGGATGGAAACTGCCATCATAATTCATCAAGGCATAAGATCAACATGACAATATACAAGAAGATAAACAAGAGTACGCATGCGTATGGGAGCTGAAAAATGCTTACATCCTTTGAAGGGAGTTGCTCCGTAGGCAGCAACAATGCATTGAGAGCACCCTCCACCCACAGCTATAACCATCATCTTGTTTGGGCACACTAACCCTTTGAATGGTCGCTCGCTCTCTAGGGTGTCGGTGTCCATGCTCAAGCTCTCATAAGCGGTCATTAGTTTCCTGACACCACTACAAACAAAGACCAATCAATATCCTGATCAATCCGGACTTCTAACTTAAACAATAATATGTATTGTAATGATTTTAACTCATAGCAAAACATTGCCATGGACACCAGATGTCAAATTTGCAAGGTAAATAACATTGTCTTCTTGCACATCAACTAGAACAAGACTCCAATGGGCAATGCATCACATCCAAATAGATTTCTATTAGTTTCAAGCCAGATGAAAAACAAAATGCCTCCTCGCATTGTGGTGAATCGATTCACTGTGAAGCAAGAGCACGTGCCAAAGGAAGTACTATATAACTCGTGTATGGTGATTCGTATAAACATCATGCAAGAGAGATACAGAGACAAACTCACTTTTCATGATATGCCAAAAAAATCACTCAAGCATCGTCCAGCTGGACCTCCCGAAAAACCAGTTCAGCACATCGAGGTAGGGAACTGACTCTAGTAGCAAAAGTGTTGACACTAGCGAGTCAATCTGGAACACCCGATGCTGTACATCCTCGAGCAATTGCGAAATAACAAAACTTCACAAGAAAACATATCAAGAGTTAGGCATAAACTTTTAAAAGCCAAGAATGAAAATTTGTGGGAGGATAGAGAAAAGAGTATACCTTAAAACACATTTGAGCACTTTGTCATTGACTTCAGTTCTAGGATCAAACAAAATGTTTATCTCCTCAGCATGAATCGGGAAATAACATCTTTGCCCTCTAATATGATAGGATACATAGAACTCCGACAACAAAAATTGAAGCGCCTCCCGATTCATAGCGTGGAGTGCACGAACATTTTCTCTTTTTGTGATGACGGGCTGTGTGATAGCCATTCTAGAGACTGGCATAGTTATAGTGCCAGATCATTTAGTTGGGTTCACACTATAGAGAACCCTAGTATGTATTTGGTTGAGTACCATTTCATATGGTGTGTACTTATCTTTGTATATGGTGTGTTGAGTATTGTGTGAAGAAGAAGATTTTCAGCCTCTCACCTTGTGTGTTCTCTTTTAGGGTTTTGTGAGTGTGTGTGTGCTCATTTCATAAGCATTCCCATTCTCATCTAATCACATCTTTTTCTATCTCATCACTTATTTCCTCATCAGATCTCACCCACTTGCATCTACCCATATATCTCATCAGATCTCACTCACTTGCATCTACCCATATATCTCATCACTTCACATACATTAACATCTATCCAGTTTACATCGCATCTTATCACATTCATTTCACATCACTTCACATACATTAACATCTATCCAGTTTACATCGCATCTTATCACATTCATTAAATTCACATCACATCTCATTCATTCACATCCTGATTCACATGCTAACACATTCACTCATGTCCCTTATCGTTCATTCACATTCCGATTCACATCACATCACATCCATTCACATCCCTTATCATTCATTCACATCCTATATCATTCATTCACATCTTGATTTACATCACATCACATCCATTCACATCCCTTATCATTTATTCACATCCTATATCATTCATTCACATCCCGATTCATATGTTATCACATTCATTCACATCCTATATCATTCATTCACATCCCTTATCATTCATATCTATCCAATTTACTTCACATCTCATCGCTTCAATTCTAGTTTATATCCATCACATTTACATCCACATATACTCTCCCACATACATCCACATCCATACTTATCACATACACATCCACATCTAACCTTTCACATACATCCACATCCATATTTATCACATACACATCCACATCTATCCTTTCACATACACTCATCCACATCCATTCTTTAACATACATCCACTTCTATTCTTCACATACATCCACATCCATACTTATCACATACACATCCACATCTATCCTTTCACATACACTCATCCACATCCATTCTTTAACATACATCCACTTCTATTCTTCACATACATCCACATCCATACTTATCACATACACATCCACATCTATCCTTTCTCATACATCCACATCCATATTTATCACATACACATCCCCATCTATCCTTTCACATACACTCATCCACATCCATTCTTTAACATACATCCACTTCTATTCTTCACATACATCCACATCCATACTTATCACATACACATCCACATCTATCCTTTCACATACACTCATCCACATCCATTCTTTAACATACATCCACTTCTATTCTTCACATACATCCACACCCATACTTAATCACATACACATCCACATCTATCCTTTCTCATACATCCACATCCATATTTATCACATACACATCCACATCTATCCTTTCACATACACTCATCCACATCCATTCTTTAACATACATCCACTTCTATTCTTCACATACATCCACATCCATACTTATCACATACACATCCACATCTATCCTTTCACATGCATCCACATCCATACTTATCACATAAACATTCACATCTATCCTTTCACATACATCCACATCCATTATTTAACATACATCCATTTCTATTCTTCACATACATTAACATCCATACTTATCACATACACATCCACATCTATCCTTTCACATACACCCATCCACATCCATTCTTTAACATACATCCACTTCTATTCTTCACATACATCCACATCCATCCACCCATTCATTCCCATCTATCTGATTCGCATCTCATCTCATCACATCTATTTACCTCTCATTCTCATCACATCTATCCATCCACTCACTCTCATCTATTTGATTCATATCACATATCATCACATCTATCTAGCTCTCATTCTCATTACTTTGATTTTCATTACATCTATTCTCTATTCATTCTCATCTATCTGATTTAGGAGGGAAAACTATCAAAGAAGTGTTGATCCAGCATGTATTCATGCAAAAAGAGATCAACGTGGGACCATTGGAAGGACTTTCAAGACACAGACCACATTGTAAGTGCTTGTGTTTTGTATTCCAATGTTGCAAATAAGGTGATTGATATACATTTTTTTACCTTGCACAGATTTGTACCCATCCAATCTCCAGGAGTGGGAGCCTGCACAATGCTTGATAGGATTCTTGAATGTCGTACATGGTGAGGTGGGGGAACTTCAATATGAAGGTCATGCACCAAGTGATCTCGCAAGAAGTAGAACATATTTCTATGACTCATTTTATACCTTGCCCACTCAATCGAGTCGACATGGAAAGTTGGAACGTATTCCTTTGCCTGCACTTGATAGTCCTGAGTGGCCATTGCTTGATACAGAAGTGATAGAGTTATACAGGACCAAAATGTTTAATGATATTAAATGTGCTATGAAGCCTAGCATTGGTGCAAGAAATGTCCACTTAAGCTTGTTTGTTCCAATCGCATGCTTTGTTGATTTATTTTCTGATTGTAAATAATTGAGAAAAACTAAAACAACTTTTATGTGCAAAGATATAGATGAAGCCTGGCTTGATCATTTGTTTGACAAAGGTTGGAGAGTGAAATCATCAAAGGGAGATGATTTGATCGAATGTCGATTGAACACCTCCGACATTGCATTTTGGTGAGTGTTATAACATTCAAATGTCTTTTTGTGAAACAGTTACAAAGCTTATTTGATTATACTCGGGAAATTATCCTAATGATATTTTGGAATCAGATACTATATTGCCAGGCAACATCTATGCATGTCATTTACTTATAGAAGGTGGCGATGGATCAACAAAACAACTGGGAAAGCATGGACCAAGATACAAGAGATGGCAGCCACTCTTGCTTGATAGATATAGTTATGATTTGACAAGGTCACCCATCATTGACATTGGAAGTGGAAGAGAATTGGACTCTCGAATATGTTAGGAAGGAATTAGAAGTAGCTATTCAGAATCCTCCAGATCAATTTTGCTTCAAGCTCGATGGTCGGAAGGTAAGTAGAAGAAGAGAGCATCAGATCATTTGTAAAGATGTTGTAGTCCCACATGAATTGGAGGCACTAGAAGATATATGATGTGACCATGTATATGTATATGGTGACAATGTATTTTCCATATGCAATAAACTTATCTATTCAGAACATTGCTTTTGTAACGCTTTATTGTTTAAAATAATGTATTGAAGGTAAAAATTCCCCAATTGAATTTTTATGTACACAAAAAGACCTAAATCAATTTTCATTTTATGCATAAAGAAATTTATTTTTATTTCAAAAGAGTTATTTTGATCAATTTTCATTTTATGCATAGAAAGATGCATAAAGAAATTATTTTTATTTCAAAAGAGTTATTTTCATCAATTTTTATTTTATGCATAAAAAGGTGCATAAAGAAATTTATTTTTATTTCAAAAGAGTTATTCTCATCAATTTTGATTTTATGCACAGAAAGGTGCATAAAGAAATTATTTTTATTTCAAAAGAGTTATTTTCATCAATTTTCATTTTATGCATAGAAAAATGCATAAAGAAATTTATTTTTATTCCAAAAGAGTTATTCTTATCAATTTTGATTTTATGCATAGAAAGGTGCATAAAGAAATTTATTTTTATTTCAAAAGAGTTATTCTCATCAATTTTGATTTTATGCATAAATAGGTGCATAAAGAATTTATTTTATTTCAAAAGAGTTATTCTCATCAATTTTGATTTTATGCATAGAATGATGCATAAAGAAATTTATTTTTATTTCAAAAGAGTTATTCTCATCAATTTTGATTTTATGCATAGAAAGGTGCATAAAGAAATTATTTTTCTTTGAAAAGAGTTATTTTCATGAATTTTCATTTTATGCATAGAAAGATGCATAAAAAATTTTATTTTTATTTCAAAAGAGTTATTCATCAATTTTGATTTTATGCATAGAATGATGCATGAAGAAATTTATTTTTATTTCAAAAGAGTTATTCTCATTAAAATTGAAATTATGCATAGAAAGATGCATAAAAGATTTACTTTTATTTCAAAAGTGTTATTCTCCTTAAAATTAAAATTATGCATAAATAGATGTGTAAAGAATCTTTATATAAAAAAAATAAGGATTCTCTTGCATTCGAAGAATGGATGTGATGAGATGGGATGTGAATCAGATAGATGAGAATGAATAGAGAATAGATGTGATGACAATTGAAGTAATGACAATGAGAGGTAGATAGATGTGATGATATATGATATGAATCAAATAGATGAGAATGAGTGGATGGATAGATGTGATGAGAATGAGAGGTAAATAGATGTGATGAGATGGGATGCGAATCAGATAGATGGGAATGAATGGATGGATGGATGGATGTGGATGTATGTGATGAGATGGGATGCGAATCAGATAGATGGGAATGAATGTGATGAGATGGGATGCGAATCAGATAGATGGGAATGAATGGATGGATGGATGTGGATGTATGTGAAGAATAGAAGTGGATGTATGTTAAAGAATGGATGTGGATGGGTGTATGTGAAAGGATAGATGTGGATGTGTATGTGATAAGTATGGATGTTGATGTATGTGGAATAGAAATGGATGTATGTTAAAGAATGGATGTGGATGTATGTGAAAGGATAGATGTGAATGTTTATGTGATAAGTATGGATGTGGATGTATGTGAAAGGATAGATGTGGATGTGTATGTGATAAGTATGGATGTGGATGTATGTGAAGAATAGAAGTGGATGTATGTTAAAGAATGGATGTGGATGAGTGTATGTGAAAGGATAGATGTGGATGTGTATGTGATAAATATGGATGTGGATGTATGAGAAAGGACAGATGTGGATGTGTTTGTGATAAGTATGGATGTGGATGTATGTGAAGAATACAAGTGGATGTATGTTAAAGAATGGATGTGGATGAGTGTGAAGAATACAAGTGGATGTATGTTAAAGAATGGATGTGGATGAGTGTATGTGAAAGGATAGATGTGGATGTGTATGTGATAAGTATGGATGTGGATGTATGTGAAGAATAGAAGTGGATGTATGTTAAAGAATGGATGTGGATGAGTGTATGTGAAAGGATAGATGTGGATGTGTATATGATAAGTATGGATGTGGATGTATGAGAAAGGATAGATGTGTATGTGTATGTGATAAGTATGGATGTGGATGTATGTGAAGAATGGAAGTGGATGTATGTGAAGAATAGAAGTGGATGTATGTTAAAGAATGGATGTGGATGAGTGTATGTGAAAGGATAGATGTGGATGTGTATGTGATAAGTATGGATGTGGATGTATGTGAAGAATAGAAGTGGATGTATGTTAAAGAATGGATGTGGATGAGTGTATGTGAAAGGATAGATGTGGATGTGTATGTGATAAATATGGATGTGATAAATATGGATGTGGATGTATGTGAAAGGTTAGATGTGGATGTGTATGTGATAAGTATGGACGTGGATGTATGTGGGAGAATATATGTGGATGTAAATGTGATGGATATGAACGAGAATTGAAGCGATGAGATGTGAAGTAAATTGGACAGATATGAATGATAAGGGATAGAAATGAATGATATAGGATGTGAATGAATGTGATAGCATATGAATCGGGATGTGAATGAATGATATAGGATGTGCATGAATGATAAGGGATGTGAATGGATGTGATGTGATGTGAATCAGGATGTGAATGGATGATAAGGGATGTGAATGGATGTGATGTGATGTGAATCAGGATGTGAATGAATGATAAGGGATGTGAATGGATGTGATGTGATGTGAATCAGAATGTGAATGAACGATAAGGGACATGAATGAATGTGTTAGCATGTGAATCAGGATGTGAATGAATGAGATGTGATGTGAAATGAATGTGATAAGATGCGATGTAAATTGGATAGATGTTAATGTATGTGAAGTGGTGAGATATATGGGTAGATGCAAGTGGTTGATCTGATGAGGAAAAATGAGAAAATAAGTGATGAGATAGAAAAAGATGTGATTAGATGAGAATGGGAATGCTTATGAAATGAGGTGGATTGATGTGTATGGATGTTTGAATGATGTGGATTGACGTGTGGATTGATGTGGATGGATGTATGGAAGATATGGATGGATGTGTGGATAATGTGGATTGATGTGGATGATGTGGATTGGTGTGTGCATGATGAGTGAATGATGTGGATGATGTGGATGGATGTATAGATGAGATGGATTGATGTGTGGATAATGTGGATTGATGTGCATGGATGTTTGAATGATGTGGATTGATGGGGATGGATGTATGGATGATGTGGATTGATGTGTGGATGATGCGATTGGATGTGATTCGATGTAGGAATGATGTGTGGATGATGCGATTGGATGTGATTCGATGTAGGAATGATGTGATGTGATAGGGATCTATGATGAAAATAAAATTGTGGTAAGATGAAAAAAAGATGGGGTCTAATGTGAAAGGATGCGGAGTAATGAGAAAAGATAGAAATATTATTGGAACTGTATTTGTTTGTGAAATCTATTTTTAAATGACTGTTTTATGTCAAGAATGCTGGGGAAGCATTTTTGACCGTCTTGTGAATGAGGTCGTGGGTGGAGACCTATCTATTAAAGTTGCAACTGCTGACGGAGAGTCATCGGAGGACGTCTCGCGTAGCAAGGTCGACCGAGCTCTTGACCAGAGCTCTTGACCAGTCTCGGTTTGATTAAATGGTGAGCTTCTGGTACAGCGGATGAGGGACCAAGGAAGCGGCCTATGAGTGAAGCGCTAGGTGAGGATCCTAGAGGGTGCTGACCATACGGTGCTCGGGCTCTAGGTCGTCGAAGATATCCACGAGTACGTCGGGGAAGATACTGGAACAAGGAATAAGAGTTGTTTTCTGAATTCGGGCATGGATCTGGTTGATTGACCTTGCTGGTCCTCAATGGATGAGTCCATGGCTCTTTTATATGGATCTGTTGGTTGATCTTGCTGATCTTCAACGGAGATTCCATCTGGATATTTTTATGTGATTATATTCTCGGGTACTATAAGCTAGGAACTATTGAAACAGCCCCTGAGTGAGCAGGTGGTGAGCGTTCTGGTTGCCAATGATGCCATAGGTACACCGATGAAGGAAGGAATTGGAAATTAGGATTCAACTGGATAATTAGAGAATTATGATCAGTAACACTATGATTTCATTAAATGATTGTTTTAAAGATTGTTGAATGTGTGAAAAAGGCAAGTTCATATTGGGTGTGTAAGTGGTGTGACTAGTTTTATGTTTGCATGAATATCCAGCTCGGGAGCCTGGGAACTCTTTTCCCTGGTACCCGGGACAAAACCTAACCAAATTCCTAATTGGATCCCATCACTATAGTGGTTGGTGGGTGGTTGGCTAACCCATGGGACTGGATGGGGTTAGGCTGGACTAATGGATATGTAAATCGAGACTCAATTTCTATATAGTACGATAGATGAGGTAAACCTGGATAAAAATTGTTCTATGGAAAAGAATCAACAGACAGCTGTGCCTCTCAATGAGGAAAAAAGCGTTGGTCTCTATGATCCAAGTACAATCTTTTCCCTGATCTGATTATGGGACTTACGAGTTCGGTCAGATCAGTTCAGTTAGTTCAGGCTTTTGACTACATTAGAGAAAAGTTATCTTGGAGAAATCGCCCGTGCTTTCCGGGCAAGGGAAGTTTTTCCGAGTTCGGTTTTGGAAGAACTGATGGATTAGTCTCTTGTCTAGATATCCATGGGTGAGGCCCCGAGTGTGGGACCCTGCCCCATGCAAGAAGTGCTACTTCCGCTGCTAGCACCCCCAAATTCGTTGCGCAGTGGGATCAGGGATTTTACAGCTGGTATCAGAGCAAATTTGGCTAATGAGGATCAACTAAGAAGCCAAAAATGTCAAAAATTTATGAAAAAGCACTAAAGGTTGTAATTGTGTGATAAAACAATGCCTCTTAAGTATAGTTTTTTATTCCCACTATGGTGCCTTATTTTATTGAAAAAAGTCACCACTCTCTTTCTTCATTACACTTTTGAATGGAACCAAGCCAACTTTGCTTACCAAACTTGAACCAAACTTTGTCCCTGCAACCCATCATCTTGATTTGTCTCCCTCATTGTCTTCCCGACTCCACAACCACAACCACAACCACTCCAAATCCGAATTATTTTGAGCGGGAAGTTTTTTATTTTCTCTTCTTCTCATTCACATCCAAGTTTGTGGCACATTCAATGGAACATTGATTCATCATACATCAAGGTTTGAAGAGAGACTAAGGCGGCAAGTTTTGAAAAAGGATGAAAAAGAATTTGTTCTTCATGTGCCATACCTGCTTGTGCATGAATAACAATCCCATTTCTTACCTTTTTCAAGTGAGGGTTGTGCTTACAAGTATTGTGTACATTTTGGTGCATCCAAGATACCAAGTTTGTTTGATGGACAAGGAGGTATTATTTAATGATGTTGTCTTTTGGTTTTAATGAAGCAATCTTCTTCACGGAAGGTAAGTGTAATATCTTTGGTTTCTTTTGGTTAAAGTGTGAGTTCATGATGCTTTTTGGTATTGTTAAAGCACAGAACAATGCAATGGAACCTATGAAACAAAAGAAGAAAAAGGTGGACATCCACTTCCAAGTAGAAGCCGATTATGCTCCCTGCTGTAAGAGAAATTGGTCTAGGCTAGCATGCAAAGGCCACATTATTGAGCTTCGAAACGAAGGAAAGAAAAATATGGACCTATGGTTGGATGGTAGTATTTACCCACTAGATCCAACCTCCTCTCAATCTCCATCATTCTTTGGGTTGACAAGTTTTTCAAGTTTTTGTGTGAGGGTGAAAATGGATTGCTTGGATATTGCAAAAGATTGTTTGGCCAATGTCAAAGTATCATTCAATGTAACTTTGAAAGACATTTGAGTGATAGAGATGCCAGAATAAAAATGCTTGAAGGTGCGAATTTTTACTTGCCATCGATCACAACAGCTTTGCAAGCTTCATATGAGGACAAAGCAAAAGTTTGTTCTAGGTTACAAAAAGAGATTGATCATTTGCAGCAGACTATTCGTAAGATGCAGGCCACTATTAAAGAGAATGAAATTTTGGCAGTTCGAGAAATCAATAATTTCACTTTGGAGAGTGAGAATGCACACCTTAGAAAACAACTTGAAAAGTTCAACAAAAAATTACAATATTTGAAAGACACGCCATTGAGTGCTCGATTACGCAAGAGACAATTCAAACCATTACTCAATGTTGGAGGTGGCCAATGGAAGCGTTGTGTTAAAGCTTGCAGGTATTATGGGATCTATAATTTCTTTGAACACTCACTTTTCATTTTCATCTTTAGTTCCTTTTTTGGAGATGGGGGATTGGGTGTGGGGGTGGTATAGTTAGATGAATGATGGACTGAAATAGCTATCGTTGTTGCTTCAGGATGGTCACAGATGTTGTGGGTCCAAAAGAGTAAGGTTCTTATATATTTGGCAAAGTTCTGACAAAAGACATCGTGGAGTCAGCAATACATCATCCTAAGTTTGCAAGACTTTGATCAGACATAGCAAAGCAATCCTTGCAGAAGGTGAGTGAAGCATTCACTCCTACGGGGATGCACAAGGTATATGTGACATGGCTGGCATAAGCACAAAGTCTTACAGGATGTTGTTTAATAAAGTTAAAGAAGGTTTCAATTCTAAGCTTGGAAAAAAAATAGTAATTTCCATTCCAAAACCATTTCACGTGAACAAAGCTCGAAATATTCTCAACTTGGGAATGGTCGAACTTGTTGGAGAGCCTTGTCATGTGTCTAGTACATTGACAGTGGACTAAAAAATGCAGGGAACAAAAAATCATAGAGCTTACAGAGTTCAACAATTTCATTATGGATGTTTGAAAATTACAAATGGCTATAGTGAAACTGTATGACATCAGTGTTCATGAGTGCAATGGAAGGCTGAAATTTGTTTTAAAACTTGATGAGAGTGAGGTGATCAAAGGATAGAAGCCGGAAAGGGTTAGCTTGACTTTAATGAATAGAGCTTTGGATGCAAGTATCAGTAATGCTGATGAGAGGCACTTTACTGTACAAACCGAAAATGAGATTTGGTGGCTGGCTGCATTTAAGGTGAGGTGCTATCCATTTTTAAAAAAAGTATATTATGTTGCTATCCATTACATGTTGTAGATAATTTAACTGGCCTCTTGTTAACAGGTTCCAACAGAGACCCATGAAATTCTAAGTGGTACTTTAACCAGACTGAGCTTCCTTCCACTATCCAGCAGCAATCGAATGGCGAAAAGCTTTATGTAGAAGGATATGGTGAATATGAGGTTGAATGGCACCTGGCTGCAGATCTTAAAACCTTGAAATGCATGTTTGGTATTTCCCAAGGAGCAATGGCCAAGTATCCTTGCCTGTATTGCATGGCCGAATGAGGTGTCTCCAAAGGAGGAAAAGAGAGAGAATGGAAATGCCTAAATGCAAACAGTAATAGGCGTCAAGCCCCAAATCATGATGCTCTAGGAGTGGATCCTAATTGGGATCCAATTCTTGCTATCCCTTTGATCAGAGTTCATATTTGTGTTTTGCATGCGCTAGTTAGAATAATTGAGAAACTAGTCTACATGTACATCGAATTTGCATGGATTATGAAACCAACATTAGAGAGTGACAGAACTATTAAAAAAATAGAGCAAGTGCTTTCAGATGTAGGTTTACATTGTGGTCAAGTGAAGATTGAGAAGGACTTGAAAAGATTAGGGTAGACAGGAAATGTTCCTAGCAAACCATGTCTTATCTAATCATACCCAGAGAGGTCACCTGGGTACAGATTTTGAGGTGTGGAGAAAGCTTCATGCAACTGTACCTGATCGAGGCTCTTCAGGACAAGCAAGAGTGGCAAAGGCCAAAGTGTGGTTGGCACTTGATGTTGAGAGATGTAATCGCGGTGTTGTGTGTATGTGGGAAAGCACCCTAGAGGTGCAAGATATTGTGGTGAGATAGGAATGCCACATGTAATATTGCATGGTGTGTGAGAGTTGACCAAAAGAAGTGGAAAAGGAGTTGCCACATGGATGATGATGTGTAAAGTGGGATAAGGCTAGAGAGCCTATATCATTGTATGGTTCATTGTGATATGCAATACAAGGGGAATAGTGTTGAGTGTGCAATCTCTCTCTCTCTCTCTCATGGAGTTTTTAGTGTGGTTTAATCCACCTTAATTATCTTATGCTTAATCTATGTTTATCACTCGTTTATCACCATGATCAATCCCATTTCTAGGATTGTTAACATGGTATCAGAGCCAAATGGGCTCTTGGTCATGGGTGATTATTATGTATATTAGCTTGTTTGTGTGTTTGTTTGATTAAGAATTATTTTCAGCTTATGAAAAAAAATTATGCACACTCATATTATCATTTGGATTTGCATTTGTGAGGATTTAATAGAGATTTGGAGCTACCATTCTCGAATTTGAGAGGAGATTTGCAACAAGGAGGTTGCATCGAAGCTGCCCAAGAGAGTTGCAAATGGAGTTTTGCAACATGGAGAGCTTGCTCATCATCAAGGAAGCTAAAAATGGAGATTTCAGCATTATGAAGGCTATGGAGTCTTCATCATCGTCAAGGAAAAGCTGCCAAGAGAAGATATGCTATTGATTATGCCTCAAGAAGGTTGGTTTTGTGAAATTTTGTCTCAAAGTTTTGGTTTTGAGCATGGAAAAATGCTCAATGTTGAAGGGTTGCTGGTTGTTGGGATATGTGCATCCCATGGCTCTTGCATTTGGGCAAAGAGCATGTTTTAAGGTGCATGTTTTGCTTGGCTGAAGAAAGCAAGGTTTGAGACTCAAGATGGAGTCCATGTATGTGCATCAAGAGAAGGATGTACATGTGTTCGCTCATAGAAAATGAGTGAGTGGTGGAAGTAGTGGAAACTTTCACATGTGAATGCACCTATGGTTTCTCATAGGGAGAAACTTAGCGAAAGCACCCTTGAAGATGATATGTGACAAGGAGATGTCACAGCTTGGAGCTTCAATAATGGAAGCTCGTGTGAGCCCACATGGAAGGCTCAAAAGTATTTCCACAAAGGACATTGAAGGAGACAAAGGACATTGAAGGAGACAAAGGAGTTGCAGCAAAAGGAGCTGCACATGGACCTCAAGTGGGAGATCAACACCCACTGCTGAGAGATTGAGAGGTGGATCTCAATGAGCCAAGCAAAGAGCTCATATCAGGCAGTTTGCAGGAGGCAGTTGTTGCGCACACAATGTTAAGCAGCTTGGTTACAGAGAAGGGCAACACAACAACTAAGCGAGCAAGACAATAGCATGAAGAGACTCGTGGTGGTGTAGACAAAGATACAACCAAGACTATAGAGGGCAGCACACACTAGCCGGAACAGCGTATGGAGCAGAGAGCTGAGCCGAGGTAGCGAGGAGAGAAGCATTCGAGAGGAAGGAGAAACGAAGTACTCAGAGTACAACTTTGAAGAGCTGTAATCAGCAGCGCAGATAACTTCCATAAAGAGAACAAGCTAGGAGATGATTGCAGAGATAGTATAGATGAGCTGTAGAGAAAGCGAGCAACGAACAGCAACATTTGCTCACAGAAATCGTGAGAAATGGAAACATGTGAAGAGATTAGAGGAGGCGCATCAGCAACACTTGCAGCAAGTAATAATAGGAAAGGCGATAGAGCACGCAGTCGCCAGACAACAAGGCCATCAACGTAGGCATGGAAGCCACATGAATTGAGTTGAGGCAGAAGCCATCAACGTAGACGGCCATTTGTAGCTGCTGGGGAATGATAGCTGCAATTACAGCAGGAACAAGTCGCCATAGCTTGGCAAGGAAAAGTCGGAAAAAGCCTGTGGAGGAGAAGACCACAGTGGGTCCAAAGTTGCAAGTGGCGCAAAGGTTGATAGCTCTGCAGGATGTCGCGTGGGTGGATGAGACAGAAATCTAGCACACACGTGAGACAGAAATCTAGCACACACGCCTATCATTTTTTTATTCATAGCATAAATGCCATAAATCGAGTGGATGATTTTTTAAAAAAAAAACCATTAATGGAGCTAAGGTCACAATTGCACATAAAGATGGATTCACACACACCAAAAAATTGTGAAGTTTGAAGCCTTGTTAGTATGATATTTCTTTTTGAGATGTAGCTGGTGCCCTGCCCGGCTTTGGCCAAAAAGGCTTTGTAATTTTTTATTTGTTTCACCCAAAAATGATGATGAACAAACGTCCATGAGCATGCGTGCTCAAAACAACAAATTTTTTGTAATCATCCATGGTATGAGGGTAACCATGCCCGAGCTCACCTAGAAGCTCGAAATGGTTGTTGTGTGATGGGTGCAAGAGCGGGCTTTGATTAGTCTTTATAGCGTGTACGTGTGTTAGGGCTGCCACGTGGCATTCATGGAATGGCGGGTGAAAATCGATAAGAGGATGAAAAGGTGGCATGATTAATGGCTTTGATTAGTCTTTATAGCATGTACACGTGTTAGGTACATGGCGGGCTGCCATGTGGCATTCATAGAATGGCGGGTGAAAAGGCGGCGCTGACGTGTCGCATAGCATTAAAAATGGTTTTTAATTGCCTCTCTTGGATACCCATCCGGTCGTATTCTCATTTATCTCCCCACCAACGACCTTCATCTCCATCAACGACTAGCTCCTCCAACCTCCTTCATCAATCATCCTCCTTCATCGTCCTGTATCAAACGACAAAGACAAACCTCCAACCTCCTTCATCTCCATCAAAGATAACGACAAACTCCTTCATCTCGATCTCCTGCGACCAACGTTGATTCGTTTTCCTGGTATTTTTATCTCTTTTGTGCTTCCTTCTCCTTTTGTTATTTCGTTCTCTTGGTTTCATTCTTGCAAAACTCCTTGCTTTGTTTTTTCATGATAGAAACCTTATGGTGAATTGAAAACCTATGACTCCTCACATTATGGTGAATTGACTCACCACAATGCAAGGAAGACTATTTTAATTCGTTTGGCACCTCCTCTCTCAGTATGGGTACATGAGAAGTATCTTTATTTGTAATTCACCATAACGTGAGAGGAGGCGGCGCCAAAGGATGCAAAAGTCCTCATGTAGCGGTGAATCGATTCACCATAACGGGGGGGAATTCCCATAGGAAGCACAATATGCCTCCTCGCATTATGGTGATCGATTCACCATAACGCGAGAAGAGGTCCTTGACGAAGCTGCAATTTTATTTGCATCAGGGAAAATAGATTCACTACAACGCGACGAGGAATACCTGGCTTCCTCTGGCATCTCCTCTCACGTTATGTTGAATCCATTCACCACACAGAGATTTGGTGTTTAAGACCAACTGTCTATTGATTCATTGCTTGAACTAATAATTTCCATGTCTTATCTACACCCTTGAATTTAGCCATGGCGCAAGTTCAAGTCGAGTTTGATGTAGATAAAAAGATTAAAGAAACACCTGCAACTCTGTTGTATGACTTCCTCTACAAATGTGGACGTCATGATTTGCACCCTTCGATTTCGTTGATGTTTAATTGCGATTTTTCTCTGGAGGATACACTTTCTAGCCATCCCGAATACTTTGAAGAGGCAAAGCAAGAGTTTGATGAGCTCACAAATAAGGATATAATGATGATTGATGGGAAAAACTGTATTCATTTTAATCTCAAGGTGTCACTGGAGAAGAAGCAGAGGTTAAACAGGGATTGGCACAAGGTACCATGTGATAAGAAGAGAGCTTTGCCATGCCGTTTTCACAAAAGAAAATGCCGCTTGATGGAATACTCTTATGCCTTCTTATGCTTCTTGCACATGAACGTGCAATTAACAGATGAAGAATGTACAGAGCCGCATGCGACAAATGAAAGTGAAGACATGGTTTCTCGTCAGGCTAGTCCCACCGTTGAGGATGTTGCTGAAGAGGAGGACACTCCTCATGTGATTGAGAAGTTCAATGTTGCTGAAGAGGAGGACACTCCTCATGTGATTGAGAAGTTCAATGTTGAAGGAGAGGAAGCTCAGTGCGGCAATTGATATTGACACACTGAGAGAACAAAACACTGACGTAGGCCATCCTGTGATTGAATCAGATGAGTTCTCCCCCATTCCAATGCCATTGCTCCCCTCCTACCAAGTAGGATATGACACAGCTGATTTAGACTGTTTGATCTTCACACAAGCCCTCACTTGAATCCGCCTATACCACCACTGACATAGTTGCTTCATGGGATTACTTTTCTTCACTCCTCCTCCATGTTGAGTGGCCCTTTGATCGGCACAACGTGCTTGCCAATAAGATCTTTCCATGCCTTGGGTAGACCAAATCCCAAGGCTTCCACACTCTTCTGCAAAAAAGGGTCATGTGCATGCAAAATGTGCTACAAATGCTCAACACAACAACAAGACATTTAGTATCGTACAATATATTTTGAACAACAATAAAAACTCAAAGCTGTAGGTATTCAAGTAATAACCATGTATTGTCATGTGCATGCAAAATGTGCTACAAATGCTCAACACAACAACAAGACATTTAGTATCGTACAATATATTTTGAACAACAATAAAAACTCAAAGCTGTAGGTATTCAAGTAATAACCATGTATTGTGTCAAGTTTGTCGCACCCCATGCCTTTTCATAGCTAGTGTAGAACTCTGTCACAACTGCCTCAAATTTCTCAACATCCCCATCTTCAAACCTGGCTTTTTGCAACAAAGGTGCTAGGCGATCAATGTTAACAATCCTAGAAATGGGATTGATCATGGTGATAAACATAGATTAAGCATAAGATAATTAAGGTGGATTAAACCACACTAAAAACTCCATGAGAGAGAGAGAGAGAGATTGCACACTCAACACTATTCCCTTGTATTGCATATCACAAATGAACCATACAATGATATAGGCTCTCTAGCCTTATCCCACTTTACACATCATCCATGTGGCAACTCCTTTTCCACTTCTTTTGGTCAACTCTCACACACGATGGTGAATCGAATCACCAGAATACAAGATGGAATGGTAAGAGATTCACGATAATCCTCCTCCCATTGTAGTAAATCGATTCACTATAACACGAGGAGGATTGTTTTGTTTTGACTGGCCCTTGGTCTCGCGTTATGGTGAATCAATTCACTATAACGCAAGATCAAAGGGCAAAGGATTCACGATAATCCACCTCGCATTGGTGTCAATTAATTCACCCATAATGCGAGGAGGATTATTGTGCTTTCAGCGGCCCTTCATCTCGCGTTATGGTGAATGGATTCTACGTAACGCGAGGAAGTGCATATTGCTTTCTTGGCCACCCTCTCTCGCGTTATGGTGAATTGTTAATCGTGTACTACTGAATAGCGAAGTTTTTTGCACTTGCTTGCATTTTCAGATGGCTCGTGTAAGGCATACAGCTAGACCCAAGGAGACAATGCGGGTCCCTCATCTAGTCGGAAGAAGATAGGCACTCTGAATGCCTCAAGATCGAGGAAATCAAGCAGTCCTTCCCGATTATCCAAACTGCAGCCTTGTAGGCAAAGGCGTTTCGCAGAGCATTCATCAGTGCTGCGAGAAGTCACATGATTTATGAAGCACCCGACTGCTGCTATTGCAAGATTACCTTTCCATAGGCTTGTCAGGAGAATTTACGAGCGAAATGGAATTTTGTTTAGGTGGAAGGCATCGGCCCTGTTTTGCTTTGCAGGAGGCCGCAGAGGATTGGATGATTGAATTTTTTTGGATAGTTACGTTCTTGCGGCCCATGCACACAGGGTCACAGTGATGAACAAAGATTTTTTCAGCCTAGTAGTCCTTCGTTTTAGATATGATAAGTTACTTAGGCCAGTTACAAATACTGATGCACGAATGGTGCAAATTCTGGATGTCCGTCTCGTTCAAAAAGTGAGAATTAAAAAGGTGACGGAGGGAGTTCCAGAACATGAACATGAGACGGGCAAATTTTTGAGCAAGCGCTCAAAGGGAACATCATGTGGCAATGCTTGCATTGCAAACAAAAAGAGAAAATGTTCGCGCACTCCACGCTATGAATCGAGAGGCGCTTCAATTTTTGTTGCCGGAGTTCTATGTACCCTATCATATTAGAGGGCAAAGATGTTACTTCCCGATTCATGCTGAGGAGATAAACATTTTGTTTGATCCTAGAACTGAAGTCAAAGTGTTCAGATGTGTTTTAAGGTATACTCTTTTCTCTATCCTCCCACAATTTCTCATTCTTGGTGGCTCTTAAAAGTTTATGCCTAACTCTTGATATGTTTTCTTGTGAAGTTTTGTTATTTCGCAATTACCCGAGGATGTACAGCATCGGGTGTTCTAGATTGATTCGCTAGTGTCAACACTTTTGCTAGTAGAGTCAGTTCCCTACCTTGATGTGCTGAACTGGTTTCGGGAGGTCCAGCTGGACGATGCTCGAGTAATTTTTTTGGCATATCATGAAAAGTGAGTTTGTCTCTGTATCTCTCTTAAATTGTCATGTTGATCTTATACCTTCATGAATTGTGATGGCAATTACCATCCATGTCTCGTTATGTGGACCTAGACGTCCAAATGTTTAGGTAGGAAATGATTGCGAAAATGATCGAGGTCGCAGAAGCAATGCCTCCAGACAGCCCAATGGACTTCATCCCGCCCAATCCACGAGGGGGGATAGGCCCCCTTGAGCCTCTTAGGTGGGCTCCGTACTTGGGAGAAGAGCCATGGCTCCATCCTGAAGCCCAGGCCTATGGGTTCCAGTGATATATAGTTTTTTCCTTATTGATGTGTTGTTGGGTTGCTTCTTCCAACAAATGTACTCCACTCTGTAACATGCTATTTGTAAATATGCAACTACACATGTACATTTATATTTTTTAACACATATTTAGTGTTATTGGAGAGAGAACATCAATTGTAAATACGCTTTTAATTTGAAAATCAGAGGATCAAATGTGCTACTGTGTTCCTTCACTTCTTGTTTTCTTACTTTAGGCCTTTTTGTGTACATAAAAATTCAATTGGGAAATTTTTGCCTTCAATACATTGTTTTAAACAATAAAGCATTACAAAAGCAATGTTCTGAATAGATAAGTTTATTGCATATGAAAAATACATTGTCACCATATACATATACATGGTCACATCATATATCTTCTAGTGCCTCCAATTCATGTGGGGCTGCAACATCTTTACAAATGATCTGATGCTCTCTTCTTCTACTTACCTTCCGACCATCGAGCTTGAAGCAAAATTGATCTGGAGGATTCTGAATAGCTACTTCTAATTCCTTCGAGAGTCCAATTCTCTTCCACTTCCAATGTCAATGATGGGTGACCCTCTCGAATCATAACTACATCTATCAAGCAAGAGTGGCTGCCATCTCTCGTATCTTGGTCCATGCTTTCCCAGTTGTTGTTGATCCATCGCCACCTATAAGTAAATGACATGCACAGATGTTGCCTGGCAATATAGTATCTGATTTCAAATATCATTAGAATAATTTCTCGAGTATAATCGAATAAGCTTTGTAACTATTTCACAAAAAGACATTTGAATGTTATAACACTCACCAAAATGCAATGTCGGAGGTGTTCAATCGACATTCGATCAAATCATCTCCCTTTGATGATTTCACTCTCCAACCTTTGTCAAACAAATGATCAAGCCAGGCTTCATCTATATCTTTGCGCATAAAAGTTGTTCTAGTTTTTCTCAATTGTTTACAATCAGAAAATAAATCAACAAAGCATGCAATTGGAACAAACAAACTTTGGACATTTCTTGCACCAATGCTAGGCTTCATAGCACATTTAATATCATTAAACATTTTGGTCCTGTATGACTCTATCACTTCTGTATCAAGCAATGGCCACTCAGGACTATCACTTCTGTATCAAGCAATGGCCACTCAGGACTATCAAGTGCAGGCAAAGGAATACGTTCCAACTTTCCATGTCCACTTGATTGAGTGGGCAAGATATAAAATGAGTCATAGAAATATGTTCTACTTCTTGCGAGATCACTTGGTGCACGACCTTCATATTGAAGTTCCCCCACCTCACCATGTACGACATTCAAGAATCCCGTCAAGCATTGTGTAGGCTCCCACTCCTGGAGATTGGATGGGTACAAATCTATGCAAGGTAGAAAAATGTATATCAATCACCTTATTTGCAACATTGGAATACAAAACACAAGCACTTACAATGTGGTCTGTGTCTTGGAAGTCCTTTCAATGGTCCCACGTTGATCTCTTTTTACATGAATACATGCTGGATCAACACTTCTTTGACAATTTTCCCTCCTAAATAAGATAGATGAGAATGAATAGAGAATAGATGTGATGAAAATTGAAGTAATGAGAATGAGAGGTAGATAGATGTGATGATATGTGATATGAATCAAATAGATAAGAATGAGTGGATGGATAGATGTGATGAGAATAGATGTGATGAGAATGAGAGGTAAATAGATATGATGAGATGGGATGCGAATCAGATAGATGGGAATGAATGGATGGATGTATGTGGATGTATGTGAAGAATAGAAGTGGATGTATGTTAAAGAATAGAAGTGGATGTATGTTAAAGAAGGGATGTGGATGAGGGAGAGTGGAGAGAGTGTGGAGAGTGAATGCGAGGGGTAGCAAAACATGACCGACAGAGAATGCGAAGGGTGAGATAGCGTAAGCAAGAGAGAGAGTCGCCTTCGCATATACATAGTTTCAATTTTTTTGAGCTTAGTATATATGGTATTTACTTTGCACGTATATATGGTATTTGCTTTGCACTATACCACCTTCCGTTGTGGCTCAACCTTAGAATCGAAAATGCCATGGCAAATGATTTTGTGTGAATTAAAAAGGCGATGGCAAATGATTTCGCGTGAATAGTCTAGCAAGTGATTTGGTTTAAATAAGCCACATGTTTGTTGCCTTTGAATATTGCATAGCAAGAGTTTGAAGAAAGTATATTGTAAAGTATGTGTGTTGCCCTTGCATGTTGCATAGCCTTTGAATATTGCGTAGAAATTCCACAAGAGTTTGAAGAGAGTGTATTGTAAAGTATGTGACAGACACCCACACACCCACAAGAGTTTGAAGAGAGTGTATTGTAAAGTATGTGACACACACCCACACACCCACAAGAATTTAAAGAGAGTATATTGGTTTGTGAGTGTGTGTGTGTGAGAGAGAGAGAGAGGGCCAAGAGATGGCGAGAGACGAAGAGGCGAAACCTGCACATTGAGAGAGAGAGGACCCGTCAACATGCAACACACTAAGAGTATAAATATATATATATATATATATATATATATATATATAGAGAGAGAGAGAGAGAGAGAGAGAGAGAGAGAGAGAGAGAGAGAGAGAGAGAGAGAGAGAGAGAGAGAGAGAGAGAGAACTCACTCGTCTCACAGTGAGGAGCACGTCACCAAGGTAAGGAGCGGTTGCCAACTTGCAGAGAGAGCTAGAGAAGAAGAGGTGAAACCTACACAAACACGATGATGAGGCTAATTCAAGACAAGAGAGAGAGAGAGAGAGAGAGAGAGAGAGAGAGAGAGAGAGAGAGAGGGCTCACCAGAGACTTTGGGATAGCTCAACTGGAGTGCTTGGTCAACCAGTAGATTGAGGAGCAGGAGGACGATGACATACACTGCTTGAATAAGAAGACGACGACGATGTCGAATGAGGAGAAGACAACCATGTGCTTCACCAACTTGCCGTGCGCCTGTATGAGTTCGAAAATGCACACCTTCATTGCTAACAGCAGTTGCATGTAGTTGGTCAGGTTTGGAACCTGCGACGTGAGGTAGGAGGCTCATTGCTAACGGTGGCTGCATGCAGTTCGTTAGGTCTGGAACCTAGGACGTGAGGTAAGAGGCGACTTTGCCACTCTCTGCAACCTACGGAGACACGTGGATGGAAGATGTTCGAAAACACGAAAAGCTCATTGTTCGAAAAAAACCCAAACCATGACGATATGTGGCACTGAAATAGTTCACACTTTATCTTATATGTAGAAGAGGTATGTACGGACAACTCTTGGTCCAAAAAGAAAAGAGAAGAGAGTTAAGTATAGACAAAGCCATAGAATTTTTTTTAATAATGCCAGATTTTTATTTGTACTACCAAGGAGTGTCCTTACCCTAAACCCAAACACACACACACACGCTTCACCAATTGCCCTACCGAAATTGTGAGTAGTTCGCTACAGCTTGGCTTTTTAATAAGGGTAAGATAATTGCTATGCCCTTGTTGTGAAACGGTCCTAAATGGCGAAGAGCCACCATCTTCATTTGCGCGCCTCCAAATATGTTTAGCAATGCCCCGTAATCTCTTGGAGCTCACAACAAACTCTGATCGTTGTCTTCCAGATTGATGTTTTTGGAGCTTCAGTGGGACGACCATTTCACATAAGAACGTGAAAAAACGAAGGGCGGAATGCTTAAGAGGTTGATCTTGGCCACCCAACACTCCCCCCGTGGATGGGATCGCAGTGTCCTGGGTTAAGGTAAATACTGTGTTGTGGTGGGATTAAGGGTTTTTACGCAGACCTAATTGTTCTGTTGAGAAAAAGGTAAGCTATTCTGGAATGCTGGAGGGGGCTCTTGGCGACGAGGTTAACGTTGATGTCATTCCAGCGGCAAGCCATGAAGCTTGTGAGTGTGGTGAGGTGCTCTCAGGAGAGAGATGCTTGCTTACCAGCAAACCCACATTATCCCGCATGCACATGCAGGACCATGAGATTGCAAGGCCCCCAAGACCCGAGAAGACAGAGCTTGGCCGTACATTCCAACATGCTGTGGGTGCCCATGAGTGGGCCTTTGCTGAAAGCCTCATCCCCCTCTCCGACCACCAGCGCCTCAATGATGGCCTCTGTGTGGTCCTTGACTCCATATGGTTTCTCGCCACGCAGCAAGAAGTCTCTGATGCCACCAGATTGATAGAGAGGCTTGTCGAGTCTGGGGCTGATGAGTTTTCTAGGGCTGCCCTCCGCACATCGTTCCTTGCATCTTGTGTGTCGGCATGCCGGAGCCGCACCATGAGCCTTGCTGACACTGTAACCGTCATGGCACAGAGGTAAACTTGGTAAACATTATTTGATAGGTGTGGTGGATGTGTAGAGTGTTGCTGAGCATCAAATTTTGCATTTAAGTGAAGAATTAGGCATCCCAGATAGACATGCTAGGCCATTTTTTATGTATCCAAGGATCACTCAGGTTCTGATAATTCTCATACATGCTCCCCATCACTATCCGGCACTTTTGCATTTGGGATGATTCAGAAAAATCAAGTGGAGGAGATGAGAAAAATTGCTCGTAGAGAATGATGGGAAATTATTAATACTGACCCTTGCAGGCTGAGAGAGAGATTAAAAGAGTGTAATGGGGATGAACTCATGAAAGCAGAGGCTGCTGCAAAGGTCCAGAAATTCACAGAGTGGGCCCTGAAATGTATTGGGTCACACACTCGTAGGTGGTGCAGAGGTGAAGATGTAGGGCGGATAACCAAGAGCTCAATGGTTGAGTCACGATTGCAGTTGACTGCATTCAAGAGATTCTTGAATCTCGCGGGGGATGGACTGGCCATAAAGGATTATGCAGAGGCTTTTGATGCTGCTTGTTTTCCACTAACTCTTTTCTCTAGTGCTATTGATCCTGGGTGGGCAACGGGCATTTCTGCAAGTGCTATGCAAGGATTGCTTAGTATGTTGGTCGAAGGTGGGGCAGATAACATGAACCAATGTTTTCTGGAAGCTGCTCGATTTGGAAGCACCGAGCTGGTGCGAATCCTCATGCAGGTATACCAGTCTGAATCTTAGAATGTGCACTTTTTTGGGTGTGCGAGCATGGATTGGGCTTTCTTCTTAGCATGATAGCATGCACTATTGTGGAGAAAGGGTTTCCAAATGGAGGTAAAGCAAGCAGAAATGGAGCTTTTACTATTACGACCACTGTGATGAAGCCATTGTTTTGCTTGCAGATAGCACATCAGTATGGCATAGAATTGGATGTGGATTTGGCCTTGAGTTTTGCATCATATTATTGTAATACTGTCACCATGGAATGCCTAGTGGTTGATGGTAACACCGACTCCTTTCTTGGGCCTCTCATGCGTGCGGCTGAAAGAGGCTGCATGCAGGTGGTGCACTGGTTTGTAGAGCGTGGCTGCAAGGACATGGAGCTGTGTCTTGCCCTTACAGCTGCTGCCTCGAGCAGCAAGGTAGAGATTTTGGCCTACTTGCTGAGACATGTGCCCCGGTATGTCCTTAACGCCCTGAGTACAGAAATTCTCAAAGCCGCAGGAGAAAGGAGTGGGGGGTCATGGGATGGTATTGATTACCTTCTCTGCTCAGACTTTCTTGACAATTCAGAGGCAACCTATCATATTGCTGATAAGATTGCAAGAAGTGAAGATGAAGGGTTTTCTCCTGACTTGAAAGCCTTCTTGCGAGAGCATTGGTCAAAGGAGGCTTTCCTTCGAGGCCGCACCTGCGCACGTGACCATTACATTAATATGATGAGAGTAATCAAAAGAGGATGTTCTCCCATTCAGTTGCAGGATTTGCCTTCAGCCTTGCAGCTGACAATAGCTTACCTTCCCCTTTACAAGGAGTGTGTTTCTGC
Organism: Cibotium barometz; assembly: GCF_041138505.1. Classification (NCBI taxonomy): domain Eukaryota; kingdom Viridiplantae; phylum Streptophyta; class Polypodiopsida; order Cyatheales; family Cibotiaceae; genus Cibotium; species Cibotium barometz. Next base: position 49,870,595 of record NC_141083.1, read on the forward strand.
TACTGGGCTACTGTTGTCTCAGAGCATGAGGGGAGAGCTAGTAGAGGCCACTTTACAACTTCAGAACGACGTAGGGGAAGAGAGCTTGTTAAGGTATGACAAGGAGAGCCTTCTTAGTATCCTGGAGTCAAGATTACCGGCTTTTTTATTGGCAAGTTACAAGGTATAACTCTCTCTCCTTGGTTCAGCTCTCAATACGCAATTTTGTAATATTGTTTCTCCTCTTTATTGGGCGTGGTGGAAATTGTTGTGCGTCACTCTTCTATAAAATCATCGTAACTGTTTTGAGGATGGATTGAGTTTGAGTAGTGCTATGTGCTTTTTCAGTCTGTGGGACTTGCCACTATGAATTGTGTCTACCTTTTCTTTTGTAATGACAATCATCAGCTTGTAATCTTTCTTGTTGAGGACATGTCATCCCATGCTGTGGAATCAAAGGTAAAAAGCTATGGTATCTCCCCTGGATGTCGCTAAGAAGAATGTGTGACATCACCTGAGTGCAGAGAAGACCATTTTCTAATTGAATCTGTTTCTCACTTGTTTGCTACCAATGGATTTGACATACACTTAGGTGTTAAGTAAAAAAATGTATATACAGAGCAACTGATGTATGTGTCTTCATAGAAACCATGTATACACACCTATTTTTAATTATCATTTGCATGCAGGTGATATGGGGGTTTTCTTAGATCTGATGCCCCCAGGTGGTACCTTAGGCACAAACTTGTAGTTGTTGATATGCAATACTTTTTGTATGGTATTGGTGAATGCAAACAATAGTGTAGGGAATGGAATGTGCGGAGTGGAATTATGTCAAGAAGACTGTCAGAGGGCAGCAACATGGCTAGTTGGTAAGTGATTGAATTCTTGAACGGGGGGTCTCAAGTTCAATCCCCACTCTGCAGCTGATGGACACCTGGCCTATGAGTGGGCTGTGGACTCACCCTCCTCCCTGTGGGTCAAGCTTGGAGAGGAGAAACATAGTCGACTGCTGACTGGCAGGATCTCTACTCGGGAAAAATAGAGGGGGCCAGGGGGGCTCCTAAGGTGGGGAAACACCCGGTGGATGTACTGGACCAAGAATGTGCATGGGGAGTAGAGAGATGGACGGAGGACATATAGAAGATTCAAAAAAGCATTTGAGGATTGAATGAGATAAGGAAGTTGTAAAATATGTTAGTTATTGTTCTGCTCCTGGTTAGTTTCTCTTTTTTGTAACCACTAACAGACCACAAGAAGTATTCTGGTGGGGATTTTGGAAGGGAGCACGTCATCATGTACATCAACAATGATTCTTTAAGATGCTCTTAGGAGGGTTGAACAATATTCACCCAAGCAAAGAGCATTAGTTTGTCATTATTTGTGACCTTGAATTCACCCATTGCATGGGCTCCAGATTTTGAAATACTTGAGCAATTTGAATGAGCCTAAATTCACCTTCCATTTTCAAGTAGTTGCTGTTCAGTCATGTGTGGGTGCACACCCGCACACATGAATGAGAGAGAGAGAGAGAGAGAGAGAGAGAGAGGCATGATAGCCAAGCAAGTGGACCACACGGAATGTTTCACTGAAAAACATCGGTTTATTTGTAAAAAGTCATATTATGATAGTACAATGTGAAGGGCATATGATTTTTGAATGAAAAAATATTTTGATTTCTCCTTCCAAGAAAAGTGGTTGATATCTTGTAAATTTATTTTTGAGAGAATAATTATGCTTATGTAGGCACCAGGGTTTGAAACCTGAATTTGCATTACCTTGGGATTAGAGCTCTTGCTAGCAATGCCAGGAAAATTTTATGATGCTCAACTTATTTTTCATTGTAGGAGATGCCTCTTCCTTACAGTCTTTTGTGTGCTTATTTTTAGTGCCACTCACATTCTCTGTGTGTGGTCGAGTGGAGTTGTGGTGTCGAGTGGAGTTGTGGGTGAGCACCACAGGTGTGTGAGGGTTTAAGCTCACAAGCTTTGGGTAGGGTGGATTGTGAGTTAACTATTTGGGCAAGGCATTGCTGATTTTCATGTTACAAGAGGGTCAAGGCAGGTCACATGTGTGTGTGTGTGTGTGTGTGCATCTTGAATGCAAGGGGTGAATATAGATTATGGCAAATAGTATATGGGTGAGGAGAGAGAATATTCAGCATACTCGAAAAATCAGCTGCAAACTCTTGAAGAAACTAGCCATTTTTTGTCTGTTGTCTCCTTATGAAGAGGATGAGATATGTTATGCCAAAAATCAGCTTGGATTCAATAATTATAGAAAGCTGCAAAGTGGCAAGTCAAGTCCGAACATGTAACATGCGTTGCGGAAGCTTGTTCATGTTTAGGAAAGACACAAAAGAGAAGGAGAGAGAGACCTAATCTACTGTATATTGCCAGAACATGCTATATATACAATGATCTTGTTGATTCACAACTTCATGATGTATACCAAAGATCTTTGCAACCCTCTACTTGCAATCGAACAAGAGAAGCTCCTATTGATCCACCACAATGTCCTTGCTACTTTGCAGACTCTGACAAATGGATCCTCTTGATCTTTGAATGATGATTCTAATGAATGCCTAATAATCCTATTTATAAGAAAAAGGAATGAATTCGTAATCAAGTTGGTTTTGCTTATTTTTTTCACAAAACATTGTCCAAAAAGTCATATTTTGTGTCCAAATTATGCCCAAAAGGTGTCCCAATCATTGGGCTATGTCTTGGTCACTTCCGTGAGCCTGTAGGGCTACAAAATCTGCTCTGAATCTGCCCATATATTTGCTAATGAGAATATACATGTCTATGAGCATTGTCCCCTCTTGCTAAGCTAGGAGCACTGGGGTAATCCATACACCTTTGCTCCGATTCTGTTCCGGTCCAATTGAAGATTGCACTTCATATCCATCGGCTCAATCCCCACCAAGCTCTCTGACTTGGTCTTCAAGTTCTCTAGCTTGGTCTCTGGATCTTCTAAAAACTCCTCTAAAACTGTCGAGATGACCTCATCCTCCTCCAAATAGGATTTGGAGAGATCCACCACCTTGGGAACTATCACGTTGACCACATCCTCCTCCAAATAGGATTTGGAAAGATCCACTTGTTTGATCTGTGGTTTCTAGCTTTGGCTTTGGTTCTGGCTCTGGCATGTGCATCCCGGGTAATGACACCTCCTCGGAAACTGTAAGATTCCTCCCCAGCCCCTCAAGATGTCCAGTTTCTCCCCTTGTAATCAATCCCCTTTTCAGAATAATAGCAGATCTTGTTTCTATCTATTTTGACCTAGAGAGAGAGAAAATGTCTAGAGGGAGGTAATTCAAAATTGAGATATTTTTGGATATAAAAATTCTCGTGTCTAAAATGATTTTTTCTGAAACAGAAATTCAAAAAGAATATTCCAATGTGCAATTGGAATTAATTAAAATAGGTATAAAGGACCTTAGCCTAAGGGTCCAGATTTTTTAAAATTTTTTGAATTATGCTCCAATTAAGGTTTCTATGGACCAATAAGATTAATCCAAATGTAGGGAGAAGATAAATTGAAGAATAAAAGAAAGTCCTCCAAAAATGAGTAAATGCTCACATAAGATGAAGAGTTGACTAAGGGCAAGGTTTATTAGTTAAAAAAGAAGAGATATTTAGAGGAAATGATGCATTTTTGACACCTCAGGTGGAGATCTCCTCTCATGAAGGAGGCACTGGGCCTATTTCACATGTGTGGAGGAGTTTTAAACTAAAAAATAATGAGATATTTTCATCTCTACTGTTTCAACTAGATCCAAAAAGTAAGCTAAACGAACTTAAAAATGGTCAAAAATTGACCAAACAGATCTGAAAAATTCTAGAATCAGTTTGCTTGGTTAGAGGCTCACGTTTTCCTATAAATAGAAGCATTCCCCTTTGTAAAAGGTTAATAGTGTTTATGCAATGTTACTCTACTTATACCCAGAGCCAATTACATTGAATTTTTTTGATAATTCAATTGTTTTTTACTTAATTCTCTCCAAAGAAATTGGTGGCCACTCTTGATCCAAATAAGAGTCAATCCCTCAAGCCAAAGGAAAGCTTACAAAATCCATGTAAGCTAAAATTTTTACTTTTTAAATTCTTGATTTTCTTGTTTTTTATAGTTGATTAAAGTAAATTCTGATGCTATGCCTTGATAAAAAGGCCATCCCTTCTCTTCTTTACAATTCAGCCTTTCTTTATCCTAGAATGATTAACAAACAAATTGATTAAACTTTTCTTATTGTTTACTCTCTTGGAAATTGAAAATTGTGTAGATTAGAGTCCTTTATATCTAATTGGGATTAATTTAAACTGAAAATAGAATGTTGAAAATTATGGAATGGTAGGCCATACAAAGGAGGTTATGGTAAAATTTTCTTGAATTTTGTGGAAAAGAAAGTTTATTTTTATGTTATTCTAAAAGAGTAATTTCCACCGTTTGTGCATTCTAAAAGAAATATTCTAATTTACTCCATGTACATATTCACCTATGAATATGCATAGATATCACTGATATTAATTATTAAAATTAATTTCTATGCATAGAAAGATGCATAATGAAAATATTTTTATTGTAAAAGTGTTGTTTTCATTGAATTTAATGTCTATGTAATGGACGTGAATTGATGTGATGTGATGTGAATGAAGGAGATATGATGTCATATGAATCAGGATGTAAATGAATGATATGGGATGTGAGTGGATGTATGTGAAAGAATGGATGTAAATGTATGTGAAAGAATGTGATGTGCATGTGTATGCGAAAGAATGTGATGTGATGAAAAGAGATGTGTATGCGAAAGAGATGTGATGTGACATGAATATATGTAGATGTGAAGTGATAGATATGAATGTATGAATAGATGTGGGTAGTCGTATAGGTGAACGATTGGATGGATGAGATATGATGTGGATAGAATGAATAGATGTGATAGATATGAATGTATGAATAGATGTGGGTAGTCGTATAGGTGAACGATTGGATGGATGAGATATGATGTGGATAGAAGTGATATGATATAATGTGGATAGAATGTATGTGATGGGATGGTTATGAGAGGATAGTGAGTACAGTTATGTGTATTGCACTTAAAATAGATTCTTTTGTGTATACATTACGATTTTCTTCTTGGAAAGCTGTAAGGAAAGATACCAGGCTATCCTTTCACTACTAGACTGGTAGCTGATTGGAAAAAACTCCTTGCATTGGTTTGGAAGGGACATTCAAAGATATGTAACCAAGTGAGATTGGAGAGCATTCAATGGAGAAAAGTTTTTCTGGAACCTCTGGTAGTTTAGGAGATAAGGAAAGCCGATTTTCTTTCCACTAAAAATAAACTTCTAATCCAGGATGTCATCTTGACAAATGGAAGAATACTTACATTCTCGTGGGTGCAAAGGATAGGGATGGAAGAATACTTCCATTCTCTACGGACGGCAAAATGAATACTTACATTCTCATAAGCATAGAGGAGATGGAATTTGGGCATACATTACAGGCCTGTCTGGCAAAAAATTAAAGCTTTGTTGTAGCGATTTGAAGTGATTCCACCTATCATTCAAAAGAACAAACTGCTAGATTGGATGTTGCAACAAAGAGATGAGCTTGGTTTCCCCAAAGTATCTATGTCACAGCTCACTCTTACTATGCCCGAATATACATATTGATTATTGTCAAGCCGTGGATTACTGCTCATTCAAACATGCTTTAGAATATGGATAAGATAGCCAAGTGGTGGAAACAAAATCTCCAAAAGGTTTGAGGAGAGTTTTCCTTTAGCGATGCTTGGTTGGAGTGCTACATGTTGCTGAAACTCTAGCCAAAAGAAGGATAGCATGTGCCTCTTGCTCTAGATGCTCAAATTGCAATGAGATCATGTCTCATTTAATATGGGCTTGTTTGGATAGCATGTGCCTCTTGCTCTAGATGCTCAAATCACAATGAGACCATGTCTGATTTAATATGGAAATTGCAATGAGATCATGTCTCATTTAATATGGGCTTGTTTGGATAGCATGTGCCTCTTGCTCTAGATGCTCAAATCACAATGAGACCATGTCTGATTTAATATGGACTTGTTTGGATACCAACAACTTTTTGCGTAGATTATCTATTTCTTTTGCGTAGATTATCTATTTCTTTGGCTGCAAGATTTCCAAGATATCGCTACTCCGAGCATTTCTGGATCTTTGGGAGAGAACACCAAACATTGGATGATTATGCATGTTTCATGGACATGCTTTTGGGCACTTTGGACACTCTAGATTGGTTGCAATCATGTGATCTTTCACTCTACACAAATTGAGTACTCGTTATTTTTCCAGTCTTTGTGCCAATCTCTTTATGATTGTCATAGTATACAAGAGATGGACTAGCTATAGTTAGAACTGTTCTTCCATGTTGTTTGATCTTAAAGAAGTTTTGTAGAAAGGTAAGATGATTGAGTATTTGCCATCAATTTTTGATAGCCTGATTGTAGGTGAATCTTGGATGATGGATAAGAAACTCTTTTTTGCAAAAGGCCAATTTTTTAGGACCAAGGCTCCTCTTTAGCTTTTATAAGCTGACCTATGTGGAAATATGAGTACTATTACAATCCGAGGTTCCTCAGGTTTTTTCTCACTTTGATTGTTGATAATTATAGGAGGAAGATTTTGTGAAACTTTTTCAAGGAAAAGTCTCAATATTTTGAAAATTTAAAGAATACCAATGGTTGAAATTGAGATAAGAACTAGGTTGAAGGACAAACTAAGAGGAGAATTCATGTTTGATGAGTTCTTGGCTTCTAAGCAACAACTTACTATACTCTGTAGTAAAAATGGCATTATAGCATATGTAAGAATCATGCTCTTGTCAAAACGACAAGAGGATTTTTTTTGCGCTGAGGTAATTAGCACAACTATTTTCATTCTTATAGCATGATTGTAACAAAGGCTGCTAGAATGATGACTCATGTAGTAAGAGACCTTGAGGTCCACACTTCAAGAATTTTGGGTGTGAATGTTATGTACATGTTGTGAATGCTCACATGACCACTTTAGATGTCAAAAGCTTAGGTCATAGCATGGAGTTTATCCTATGACCTTCAAGCAAAGATGATCATAGTGAGCCAAGATGTGTCCTCCACTTGTAGAACGAGCTTCCTTATATTTTAATGAGCTTCCTTATATTTTAAAATATCAATGCATGAAACTCGTTTGACATATACTCCACCCCTTGATCTGTACGAAGGGTGTCAACTTTACATGTAGGCACATTTTCAACCATAGAAACAAACTGTCTAAAATATATTAAAAAACCTTTGACTTTTCTTTCAAATGAATACACCTAGGTGTGCCTAGAGTAGTCATCCAATGAATACACCTAGGTTTGCCTAGAGTAGTCATCACAATAAAGTCACAAAGTAGATATATCTCTTGATTGATGGTGTCCTGACCACAAGCATCACCAAAAAAACCTTTGACTTTGCTGCCTGGAGTAGTCCTTAATAAAAGTCACAAAGTATGGTGTCCTCATAGGACCACATATATTACTATGTAGAAGTTATAATTTCTAGACAACCCTAATTGATCTCCATCTTTCAAGAATGATGCTCATTTCATCTTGCCCAAAATACACCTCTTACATGCATCTTTCATAGGAGCCTCAAGCTTTGGCAACTCTGATACCATCTCTTGCCTTTAAGGTGAAATAAACTACCACACTTTAGGTGACCAAATATGGCATCTACGTCATCCTGCGGCAATACCTGAACATGAATTATATGACGATCTCGCATATCTGTCCAACCTGTAAAGCCCATGCCTTAGAGTACGGAATACTACAGTGATATCTCCATCCCCCTCTTCTCATGAACTGTACACACCTATTAATAAATCTGATCACTTAGCCTGCCGCCGTAAGCAATGGAAGAGACTATTGACAACAAGTTCTTTTAATGCTTCGAACAAACAAGACTTTTGAGAGAGTCACCACCATTTGTAGCAGTGAGCACAACCTTACCAACTCCTTTCAAAAGATATAAGGAGTTGTTTGCACATATGACTGTTCTTCCTTGAGGAGCAAACTTAAGGAAGGAAAATAGATCATGCTAAGAAGTAATGTGCTTGTGAGCTAGCACACTATCACAATACCAGACATGATGATGTGTCACTGACATGCATCCATCATGGACAGAAGGGTTATACCCACATTGCGCAATGAATGTCCAATCGTCACATGTGCATAGTTCGTTGACCTTATTTTCATGCATCAACCATAGCCATGCTTGATTCTTTCTGCTTCTCCTTCTCCAGTATTTTTCTCATTCATTGATATAAGGTCATGGTTTCTGATAATAGTTGCATTTATCTTTCTTCTTAGACTTTTCACCCCCCTTCTCGGCATCCTTGCCAAAAGACTAAGCTGATTCTACACTTGGCTTTCGATTTTTGTTGCATTTGTCTATCTTCTCAGGCTTATCACCGCCCTTCTCGGCATCCTTGTCAAAAGACTGAGCTAATTTTGCCTTTGTCTTGTATGAGAAAAGGATTTGCCTTTACCATTTTGATTGCTAATGTAAATGCCTTATCTCCCACACATGTAATAGTTCATCTTCACTGGAATTTTTTTGCTTGCAAAAAGGGCATTGCAACCAACTCATCAATGTAAGGGCATTGGAGTTACCCTTTATCATGCGACAAAGTGTGGATGCAAACCCTGGTACAAATCAAATAAATATGTGAGAACAATGGACAACAATGACCTATCTGGATAGGACTCATCACTCTGAGATCTTTGACCCTTATGATAAACTCAATCATTAAGTTTTGTTTTGGTTTTTTCTCTTAGCCAGGGTCAGAGTCGAACGGACTCGTTCAAAGACTCATCAATCATTAAGTTTCCCTCATTTATATGCTCAAATTCTATTTGCTTATGCAAGCAGGTCACTCGTGCCTTGTTACCACACCTAGTAAAGCACAACAAGTGTATACCAAGCCTGGTTAGCAGGTTTACACGAGCGAACATGAGTAATAATTCTCCTTTTCACAGAAAGTGCCACCAATGCATGTGTATGTGCATCCTTGCCATCCCACACCTAGCTTGTTCTGTAATGGGAGGTACACAGGTAGAAGCCATAGCTACATATGAACTAATATCACCATCAAAAAGTACCTATATTATCCTACGCTAGTGAGATAGGGCATACCTGTATTATCTTGCGCTAGTGAGATAGGATGTGTCTCATAACAACATCCCAAAGCCCTTTGGCAACTAATACATGATGTATCATATAGGACCACAACAGGTAGTTGGCATCACCGAGTTTATCCTCTAAGCGGGTAGAAAGCATCCTAAATACATCATTTCCTGCCATTTTAGCGTGCAAATAATGAATCTCTGACAAAAAATAGAAATGTCCCAACTCCCTACAGGTACTATTAATGCTTCATTAAATGCAAATAATGAATCTCTAACAAAAAAATAGAAATGTCCCAACTACCTACAGGTACTATTAATGCTTCATTAAATGCAACCAAGATGGCTGCCCCAATAGGACGAAGAAACTTGTAAAGTGTATGAAAATGGTAGAGTGTAGAATGTAGAAATGTTATTAGTAGGAATGCAAAAATATATGACAATGATGACAATGTTGTCAAAAATGTTGATGATGAACTCAAATATGTGATGTCAATGATGGTGAGACAACTGTGTATGTACACAAAATGTATGTTGCTACAATGCAAAATATTAAGATTCATGGTACCTAAGGCAGCTCATAGCAAGCAATGCACAACATGATTGAGAGAAAAGGTAATCATAACTTGATTAAGAAAATTTTAGGAAAGATTAATAAGCTCACAAAGTCACAATAATAATCTCAATGCATTAGAATTCATCCAACTACGTCTCTTTATAGCCCTCATAGAGCTCCCAAATTACAATCTATGTGCATCCTTGTGCCATTTCCATGTGTTACCTTTTTTACCATGGACTTCACCTTTTAAAAGTAACCATATAAATAAACCTTTGAGTTATGAATCCTTCTTTATATCTAATGTGCATACTCTCCCTCTTTCTCTACTCATGTTGTACCTTCTAAAGTGGTCCATCTCAACTTGCCCTATGGACTACAATGTGTTGGCTTTGACTTGACACTTTACACATGGGAGGATATGGTTACAACAACTAGGGGCGAGAAAGCATGCTTTCCATGCTCAAAACAACTTCTCTTGGTTGCTTCCATCTTTGGAAACAAATAGGGGTGAGAATCCATGCTTCTCTCATGAATCAAAACAGACTCTCTAGGTTGCTTCTATTTTTGGAAGCAACTAGGGGTGATAATCCATGCTTCAAATGCTTAGAGAACAGCTTTTCTCGGTTACTTCCATCTTTGAAAGCCTCACCTTTGTCTTCATCTTGGATCATGATATTTTCTGCTTTGACACAATTCTTGTGCCAAAACTCCTTTGCCATGTGTCCTATTATGGTGTTTGCAGAAGAGTAGTGAGATGGGCTCACACAACTATTACAATAATGATTGCTCAGTCTTAATGGCTACTAGTTGGGAACCCGTGCTTCCCACGTCTTTTGAGGCTTCCAAAATCAAATTCTACACAAACCTCCTCCTCTTCTTCCCGAACCTCCAAATTCTTGCCACGTGGTAGATTTGTGAAATTCTTCCTTAAGATAATATAGAGATGAGGCCCCTCTCTCATTCTTCAGACCCTTAATGGTAAACACAAAGAGAAATACAAATAAAAAACCATGTTACCTCTCTATGAAGAGTGAAGAGATAAACAAAGAAGAAGCCTAAGCACATGCTCAAAAGCACTAATCACTTTGCTATAGCTAGCCCTAGGGGGCTCTGATACCATGTTACGATTCATGTTACCTAGGGAGGCTCATAGCAAGCAATGCACAACATGACTAAGAGAAAAGGTAATTAGAACTCGAGTAAGAAAATTATAGGCAAGATTAATGAGCTCACAAAGACATAATAATCATCTCATTGCACTAGAGTTGATCCATGTATATATCTTTATAGCTCTCATCATTGAGCTCCCAAATCACAAGATATGTGTACCCTTATTCCATCCATGTGTCAATAAATGCCCACACTCCATGTGCCTCCTTGTGCTTTCCGTGTACTACCCTTTGACCATTAACTTCACCTTTTACAAAAGTAACCATATAAATCAACCTTTGAGTTAGAACCCTTAGTGTTTCTTCCTTTCTAATGTGCATATTGTCCCCCTTGCTCTTCTTATCTCTGAGCCACTAGACTCTCCACCATCAACATGAGAATGCCCTGCAGAAATGTCAGTCAACTGAGGGGCTCAACCACTTTCTCTTTGCCTTTATGTGATGTACTAATCACATTTGCAGGACTGGTATTATGATGCAGCCTACCACTCCATGGTCTATCAACTGAACCACTAGATGAGGACTCTCCTAGTCCACTCAAAGACTGTGATTGCTGACTTGCATTCTGTGCAACCACATTTCCACTCACATCAGCCCCAACAGCTTCTTTTTCAGCAGCATACCAGCTGCTCATCTTATCAAAAACAACATCCCTGCTTACCCTCAACTCACGTGTGTAGCAGGGTTATAACACCTGTATCCGTTTTGCTCAAGGAAATATCCAATAAACACACATTTTTTAGCTTTTGGATCCAGCTTAGTTCTCAGCTCATCTGGCACATGCACATATGCAATGCATCCAAAGACTTTCAGATGAGACAAATCAGGTTTTCTGCCAGTAAACCTCTCATGTAGAGTTACATCATGTATGGCTGTAGTTGGAATCCTGTTCGTGATGTAAACTGTTGTAGAAACAGTCTCAGCCGCCCAATAGCTATGTGGCATATTCTTCTCTCCCATCAATGCTCGCACAATATCAGCAATGTGCCTATTTTTCACCTCAGCAACTCCATTTTGCTACGGAGTGTATCTGCATATAAACTGTGTTGAGATATCGAGCTCATCTAGTGAGGCGGTGACACTCATGACCCGCCTAGGGGATAGGCCCCACAATTACACCACTGGCATGGTTGGTGAGATCACGGGTGATATGCGGCCGGTGGGATGAGAGGCTGTGTGACAACCATTCTAGAGACTGTCATAGTTATAGCGCCAGCTCATTTAGTTGGGTTCACACTATAGAGAACCCTAGTATGTATTTGCTTGAGTACCTTTTTGTATTGTGTGTACTCTTATCTTTGTATATGGTGTGTTGAGTGTTGTGTGAAGAAGAAGAAGATTTTCAGTCTCTCACCTTGTGTGTTCTCTTTTAGGGTTTTGTGAGTGTGTGTGTGCTTGCAAGAGCTCAAGCTCTCTTCTCCCCTGCATCTTTTCAAACTGTCTCCGAATACCATTCTTCTTCAAAAATTTCGAGAACTCATTGGAGAAGTACTCTCCCCCTCCATCTGACCTTAGGCACTTTACATATTTCCCTGTTTGCTTTTCAACCATAACTCTAAAATTCTGAAAATGAGCGAACACCTCACCCTTCTCCTTCTTGAAGTATACCCACACTTTCCTTGTGTGGTCATCAATAAATGTCACATAATACCTGCAGCCTCCCATAGACATGGTCTTCGTAGGACCCCATACATCTGAATGCACAACATCTAGTGCATTTTTGCTCACATTTCTGTCACGTGAAAATACATCCTTTCTTTGCTTTCCAAGTTGGCATGCTTCACATATTTTCTGCATACCTTCAACTTTAAACTTTGGCAGCCTTGTCACATTCCTTTAGTCTGCATAGACTTCATTCTTTGCACATTCACATGTCCAATTCTTTTATGTCAAATGTCTGTGTGTCTGCAATAATTCCTGAACCATTTGCAAACATCGCAGCACTCACTTCAGGCATGTTTACATTCAATGTAAACATTCTGCCCACTCTATGTTACCTTTTGCAACCAACCCGCACTTATCTTTAAAGTCTTCAACATAACAACCATCAAGGTTAAACCGAACATCCGTAGTCAGATTGATCTCCAGTATCTCCGGTGCCTCTTCATGCTCACCTTCTATGTAGTCCCAGTAACCCTTTCCCATCAAAAAAATTGTCAACCTAAACCTCCAAGCATGGAAGTTGTTCTTGTCAAGCTTCTCAGCAACAATTTGGTTTATGCTATCATTTGACATCTTGCCAGACACACAAATTTACCAGAAACAGCACTCTGGTTTGTCTTGCACAAACTGCTGTATTTTCTACAGCGGTACTGTACTACACTCAAATGTCACAACCAGTGACCTCAATGTGCATACATACACCCAATGGCAACTGTTTGACCTCCTTGCAGCACACACAATGTTTGCACAACCAATCTGTCTTCCTGCAATTCTTATGTGCGCTTTTGTCGCACAGGGCGTAGCTGGGGACTTGCCGGACACCGTATGCGAGCCACGAATGGCTGCAAGCATACAACCAGGGAAGGAAGCTCAAACAGAATGCAAAGGGTGTGTCACTCACCGCTCAACCGCCGCCGCCTTGAAGGATTCCCGCGTCGCAGCCGTGTGAAGGAGGAGCCGCCGTCGCCGCTCTACCGTCTCTCCGCCCCGCCGTGCCGCTACACAGTGCTCGATCGCTCTCTCACTCTCTCTCTCTCACACACACACACGCAGGAGAAGGAAACCAAAGAGATAAGGCAAGAGCACTCTTGTATTCACAACATATGAGAATGAGGATTTTAGGGTTACATTTGACTCTTATAGGTGACTTGACCGTTCACACTTGGGCGCCCATACATGGCCAGCCGACCCTAACCCTTATCCTACTGATATCCAAGGTGCGCCTCTCATCGGCGATCACCCAATCCCTTTATCCTTAACATATGGTGCCGACAAGCCCGGCCCATGACTTAGAATATTTAAATTAATGACGTAAAACATAGTACGTCTCAATGTCCGCCATGGGTTAACATGCCCCCCTTCCTGATGTAGATTCCGTCCTCGGAAGCTATGGTATGGTAAGCTCGATAGGGTTGTTGTGGTGGACCGTCTGCAAAATAGGAAAGTAGAGTGAAAGTATGCTGGAATTCAAAAGATATAAAGTGTGTAAATTCAAGCATGTTAAACCACAATGGATGTTGCTATGAGAACTTAGTTTAAGGGTCACATGAATGAGCTAGTGGAGCAAATTAACAGGAGTTTAGAATTATTGAAAGTAAATCAAGAGTAAGCAAGGTGTCAAAGGTTAATCAAGGTTTATAACTAGCCTAAGTCAAGGAAAATAACCAAGCTTAATAAATAAACAGATGACCACACTGTGTCTACTCTAAGAACAAGTTAATACCACGAGTCTAGGGACACAAGAACATTAGAGTTACAGGAGCCTTTTGCCTTTTTTTTTAAAAAAATGCACGTGATAATTTTTATACACAATGGCGACCTTCCTAAGGCAAAACTAACATCGATCCTGGTACCATGTTTAACACGAGGCATTATCCAGGAATCTATTAGCTCACTTTAGGCAAGGCTACCCCCTACCAACCAAGGCATCGGTCTGGAGTAGAATACTCCTCGCCTACCAAGTATCAATAAGGCGATAGGCCAACATTAAAGCACATTATAGACTTGTATTGCCATTTATTTTAGGCTTTTTTTTTTTAAAATCTATTTCTTTTGATCTTCGCTCCTGAACTATAATTTGTCTTGCATCCTTTCGACAAAGGGGTAATAGCTATGTCCTAGAGGTCAACACACACATGGCCAGGTGCCAAACATTAAGATGGTTTGACCCTAGACCTAAGACAATCGTATTCCAAGGTTAACTAAAGACATCATGCTGCCTAGGAATATTTCCAATAAAGTTAAGCTCATTAATGATTTACACTAGCATGCAAGCAACTTCAAAAACTAAGTAGTACATTGACAATTTCCATGTGGTCATGCATTATAGTTTATGCAATTGATTGAACAGTAAAAACGAAAGAGAGTGGGTATGGAAGAATTACACCTGTAATTGGAGATCTCCTTGATTTGACGAGACAGCTTGCAATTTGATGTAGATATATTTTGATGAACGTTGCGGCAGTCTCAGGACTTGAAAGCGAACCCACCTCAAACTTTTCAACCTGTACAATCAACTAACAAGCACTATACCTCAAGAGGCACATTAGTGTGAAAATTTCAAGACTTGTTTAAGGAATCTAAACTAGAAAAAACTTGAAAACGCTAACCTACCTACCAGTCACCACACTACTACTGAGGATACGGGAAGAGGATGTTGTAGAGTCCTAGCTCTAGCCCTAAGGCTAAGCCTCTATCCGCATCATCCAAACAAATAAAGTCAACCTCAGTAGTGCCATGAGTTTCATCCGTCCATTCATCATTGTCAGATATTTCCTTTTCATTTTCCCATCCACATAAACTCATCAAGAATGTCACCATACGAGGATAGTCATCTTGTGGAAAAGGAAAGCATTGGGCTATCGGGGATATTTCCTCTACGGAGTAGGGGTCAGTCATGGTCAATAGGCGAATTAGCCATTCTAATTCCTCAACATTTTCCTCTCTGGCTAGTACATCTATATGATCCCATTCAGTTTCAATTACAAGATAGCACATGTGAAATATCTGAGAAAGGTACAGATGATACCTCTCATCAAAGGTAGGACTGGATGAAGTGTATGATGATCGTGCATCTGCCATATCTGCAAACACAGATATAGCATCAGTAGGTTTATGACAGGTTAATCTAGTTCTTGATTGTATATACGGATATTTCTGTTTTTAACGTGCTCTTGCTCTTTTTACTATTTTTTGCTTTTCTTTTCTTTTCTCTTCTATGTATGAAGCTATATATATACATCCCCTTGAATTTGGCAATTACATGGTCAGGGGAGAAGGTTCTGGAGGAAGCATTATAATGTCGAGCATGAGTACATGCTCCCCCTTTCCTTGGGTAGATCATATTATTTGCAATGATGTTGCAGCCTCTTGGAATCAATTTGTCCAGCGGGTCATAGGTTGTGATGTGGGCAGATAGCTTTTTATGACCCTTGTGGCCACATCCAATTGTAGAGATGGTAGTGTACGCTCCCATTGACGAATGGAGGAAATGGTTTCCGACGATACTATTACAAGGGGAGACGTAGACTCATCGGGGGTGTTGACAAGAGTAGGTGTAGAGCATGTAGAAACTTCTATATGAGTGTGTGCCTGGCATGAGGAGCTAGAAGCTTCATGTGGCTCCCCCCTTCCTGAGCTAGGTGGTAATGATCAATATCGTTTGGGAATCCAAACTAACTCTGGAAGAAGTGGTTCGGAGCACTCTATTACCTTTCCCTTACCACGATCTTGAATTGTCGTTGGGGTGGCAACAATTGGTTTGCAAGGTGTCACAGGTGATGTAGAGGGATTTAGCTTATGTTTAGGGACCCAAATCTGGTCATTCCCCTCGTAGTACCCTTGGGCTACTAATAATTTTTTAGGGATCCATCGCGATGTTACATTGCCCTTTCTCGGGTGGTTAGCTGCTTTCCTGTTATGAGGCTTCTTGGTGGCTGAACGAGATTGAGCAGGGGAAGTAGCTGTTAACGAAGCTTTTGGGACCCATTTGTATATACTCTTTGGCATAGTAAGCGGAACCTTAGAGACCACCTTGCCTGTTTCCACTCTTGGCGTTGAAGCGTTAGAGGGATGGCAAACAATCAAAGATGGTTTTGCCATTGGGTTTTGTGATTTTTCATTATCTAATATTTGAGTGGATGACTTAGGTGCGGAATTTTGAGCGGTCAGACCTAGTGTTGGTTCTTGCGTTGTGACTTGTCTGGTTGTCCAATCGATATTGCACTTGGTGGCCATCATCCATTTGCGCCCTAAGATTACAGTCCCTTCCATGGTACCAGCAGGCATAACCAAAAAGCTTTGAATTACGGTCCCCTTGTCATAAGCAACCGGAGTGTGCAGAATTCCTGAGACAGGGGTTTTCTTCTTGTTGATTCCTTGAACTTGGATAGAACTCTTGGATAAAGGTGGTTTTCCAAGTTGGCACCACACGCCATATGATAGCAAATTGTGTTGAGCTCCTGTATCCAATAATGCATTATACAGCACCTCCCCGTAAGGACTCTGTAACTCAATTGGGTATCTTAGATGCGGGTCAGATTCCAGTGCATCCTCCTCTGCTTCCTCGAAAAATACTTGCGTAATTCCCAAGTTGGCTTCTCGTTGGCGCCTAGCACGCCGTTGACGTTCTTTGGCTTCGACTCTCGCTTGTATCTTTTTAAGCTCAGCTTGTTCTTTAGCTGCCTTCTTTTGATGGATTGCATGTAACTCCTCCTGGCTCAGGGGGTCATAGTATCGTTTGAATTTACTCCCATTAAGGAATCCAATGGTTTCAACTCCGTCGAGAGTCTCCACTCTGATGGTACCTTGCGGGGTAATTTCACATACTCTATACGGTCCCTTACCAGCATATTTGAGTTTTTTCTTTTCGTTACGCACTCCATACATCAGGACTTTATCCCCAACCTTGATGTCCTTGTCCTTTAGGTGGCGATCAAACCATTTTTTCCTTCTATCCTTCTCCACAAGGGCATTGTACACAGCCAATTGTCTTTCTTCATTTAGGCGCTCAAGGATATACAGACGCTCTGCTAAGGGATTACCATCCCAACCCTCTTGAGTAGCAACACGAAGACTTGGAATGACAAATTCCCACGGCATGACTGCTTCTTGGCCATATACCATTTTGAATGGTGTGCAATTAATAGCCACTTTGTACGCAGTACGATAGGCCCATAAAGCTGTCGTAAGCTTTAGATCCCAATCTGTGCGATGAGCTTCAACTGTCTTTGTCAAAACAAAGGTTAATGTCTTGTTTGTACTCTCGGCTTGGCCATTCGCTTGCGGATAATAAGGAGTAGATTTATGATGGGATATCATGAAATTTGTTGTGAGCTCCTTAATCACTTCATTTATAAAATGCGTACCATTGTCGCTCACAAGTTCCAAAGGACAACCGAATCGTGTGATTATATTTTCAAAGAGGAACTTGGCTGTTGTCCTTGCATCTGCCTTACGTGTTGCTTTTGCTTCAGCCCATTTGGTCATATAGTCAGTGGCCACGATAATATAGCGAGATTGTGTGTTTCGGGCCGCTGGGCTAATTGGACCTACAAAGTCTAAACCCCACTTTTCAAATGGTTGGTTTACTTTGATTGGATGTAGGGGCATCTGATCTTTCCTCTGGGGTTTCTTGTATCGTTGGCATTCATCGCAACCCTTCACAAAGAGTGATGCATCTTGGAACATAGTGGGCCACCAATACCCTGATTGTAAGATCTTTCGTGCAGTTAAGTCTCCTGAAAAGTGACCACCGGCTACGTGCATATGTGCCTCTTGCAAAATGTATAGATACTCATCCTCTCGGGCACAACGCCTAAGAACGTCATCCTTTCCTCTTTTATAAAGAGTCCCGGCTATCAGGCAATAGGGTTCGCATTCTTTGATCAGCTTTCGAGCTAGATCTTTACGAAGCTCCTTGGGTGGAAAGCCATTAACCAAAAAGTTAACAATCTTCTCACTCCATTCAGGCATTGTCTCCACCATGAACAGGGAAGTGTCCGGTAAGTCATCATCAACCCCCGTAAGAGCCTCACCATTAGGTATGCGAGACAAATGATCAGCCATAACATGTTTTTTGCCAGGTCTCACAACAACAGTGAAATCAAACTCAAGAAGAATCAATAGCCATCATATGATTCTTCCTGTGGAGCATGGTTTGTTTACCAGATACAACAATGCTTGATGATCTACATAGAAAACAAACTTGGTGGCAAGGAGGTAATAACGAAATTTCCTTACTGCATATATCATTGCCAACCCTTCTCGCTCCGTAGTGGTGTAGTTCATCTCAGCATCGTTCAACTGGCGACTGGCAAAGCTAATGGGGTAGTCTAGCTTGTGTTCTCCAGGTTGAGTCAACACACACCCAATAGCAAAGTTTGATGCATCAATATGCACATGGAATATTAAATCCCAGTTAGGCATTCTCAAGATTGGAGCACTCGCCAAGGCCTTCTTTAGTATCTCATAGGCACGGTCACATTCTTCGGTCCAAATAAACTCGATGAGAAGTTTATACAATGGTCGAGCTATCTCGGCGAAGAAGAGAATAAACCTTCGATAATAACCAACGTGGCCCATAAAGCGTTGGACTCCCTTGTAGTTGGTGGGTGGGGTTAATTCCAGAATGACCTTGATTTTACTCTCGTCAGTGGAAATCCCATTTTTGGACACTATATGCCCTAAGATAACTCCGTGTTTAACCCAGAATTGGCATTTGAAAGGATTCAAGGAGATGCGATATAATCTACACCTTTCAAATATTTTTCGTAAACACATCAAGTGCTCATCCCAAGAGGAATGAACACAAAGATCATCTAAGAAAGCTTCACAGAAGTCCCTTAGATATTCCTTAAAGGCCGTGTTTATCAATCGTTGGAATGTTGCAGGTGCATTGGTCAAGCCAAAAGCCATGACGCGAAAGGCAAACACTCCAAACTCTGTGATAAATGCTGTTTTAGCTTGGTCCTCGACTGCAATTGTGATCTGATTGTAACCCGAGTACCCATCTAAAAAGCTATATGCCTCCTTGCCTGCCACTCTTTCAAGCACATGTTCATAATATGGCAAGGGGTAATGATCCCTTCTGGTGGCTGCATTAACCTTTTTGAGATCAACGCACACTCTGAGTTTCCCATTCTTCTTTGGCACGATGACTATCGGAGAAACCCATTCTGAGTGCTCAATTGGGTATATGAATCCACATTTTATGAGCTTTTCCATTTCCTCTTGTACAATCTTTGCATACTTAGGATTCATTGGGTAGGGACGTTGTTGGACTGGTTTAGCAGTGCTAATCATTGGAATCGTGTGTTGCACCACCGAGGGTGGAACACCCTTCATATCATGATATGTCCAAGCAAATATATCCTTGAATTCTTTAAGAAGCTTCGTAAGTGCAGCTTCTTCCGCCTTGGTGAGGTCTTGAACAATAAAAACTGGTTTAGACTCCTCACCCGGATCTGCTAAGTCTATTTCCTTAACTACCGCAGGGCCATCGTAGACACCGCTACTCCCATTGGTAGGCGTTCGTTGGGCTTTTGTGTAGACTACTTTACATTCCCCTGTTGTGAATGATTTGAAATGCTCGGGTGCGGGGTGTAAGTTTACTGGTTCTTGTTGTGCCCTGTTTTTTTCTTTTAATTCCGCCTCCTTTTGTTGTTGAGCCAACTCTTGGTTTTGCCGCCTTCTTGCAGTACGACTTAGTTTTGGCTTCTCTTCGATTTCTAATTGGGCGACGTCATGAGGTTGCGGAATACACCACATGACACTTTGGAGGTATTGTCCCCAATTATCCGCTATCTTCCGATGAGCGTCAATGGCTCCTACATAACTAAGCCATTCTGCAGTGGATCTCTCCTTATTTATTGCAGTTCGTACATTAGCTCGATAGCGTTGGCGCTTATGTCTCGTTTTCTTCTTACCAAGTTTTTGATTTTGGTTTCTATCCGATTCGGACTCACTTGGTCGATCTTCACTTTCGGATGAACTGCAAGAGGCCACTGTCCTAGGCCTTGAGCACCTTGCTTCCACATTTGGGTGAATATTTGATTCATTTTCCCCATCAGGCTCAGGGTCAGTTTCTTCTTGAGATTCATACTCAGAGTTGCATTGGTCAGAGTCTTCGCTACTTTTAGTGTCGGTGGAGTTTGCCACGTTCTCGCCATCAGGAGTCAAGTGCATAACACCTATTATGTTTATTGGCACTAACGGTGGCATATCTTGCCCCTCAGGTGTTACCCAACTTGTGCCTCTATTTCCCCATGTGTCTATGGTTGCCGCTAGGTGTACCCAATCCACGTTATCCGACTCAGTCATACCCGGTAGGACATCCATGTAAGGAGAATCCTTCCCATCATCAGTCTCTTTTTTGCATGTATAGTAATACCTTAATGGGGCGGAATGAACAGTGGTATCCGATCGATTATCGATGATAACCTTGCTTCCTAAAGGATGTGCACGACCATTCTCAAGATCAACTCGAATGACAGAGTCCTGGAATTGTAGGTAGACATGGTTTTTCGACCAGTCATGCACCATTTGTGCTTCCCTCATGAAAGGACGTCCTAAGATCATTTGATATGACATAGGATGCTTGGAGAAATCCATTACAATGAAGGTATGTCGTACCTTGTATCCCAGAACCTTGATCTTAAGGTCCCTTAACATTCCAATAGGTTTAGCAATAGTTCCGTTTGCCATCTTGACCACTATGTTTGTGACTTGGAGGTGAGGTCTCCCCATAGATTCCCAACAGTTTTTAGTCACAATGCTCACGCCAGCACCACCATCAAGGATTCCCTTTAGAGTTAACCCCTTGGTAGTAATGGGGAGGGTTGCATTAGATTCGTCTCCTTCAAAGTACTGTCCCAACTTGTTCACAGGTATTTCAACGACCGAGTCTTCATCTAGGTTGGGTTGTAGATCCCAATGTCCCCCTTCATCTTGAAGCATGTCCGGTCTATCCATATTTGCAAATTGTGGTAGCCCCGCCTTTAGTTCTCCGTTGAGAAATGCCCGAAGAGCTAAGAATAGCTCAGGATCTCCGTATAATTTGGATATGATCGTGGTTCTGATTTCAGAGGACATGAAATCCATTAGCTTAGACACATTCAACGGTACTTTTCGAGACATCACCCCTTGACTAGGGACAGGTGAAGATGGAATCACTTCCTCTTCGATGGGGTCAGGCACTCCCTCACTAAACATTCTT
Source organism: Cibotium barometz (assembly GCF_041138505.1). Classification (NCBI taxonomy): domain Eukaryota; kingdom Viridiplantae; phylum Streptophyta; class Polypodiopsida; order Cyatheales; family Cibotiaceae; genus Cibotium; species Cibotium barometz. The sequence continues at coordinate 49,892,367 of NC_141083.1, forward strand.
TCAAGCAAGAAGGGTGTTTGCCCACTTCCTGATGTCCTATCCTCACTTTCTTCCCGAATGATGCTAGGTATAGCTAACGGTTTATGGTTCCTGTGAGGCTGAACTTGCGTAGGAAACACTGTCTAGAATTTTGATTTTTCTCGGGTTTGGCTCCAGTTCTCTTTGTGTTTCTTCCACCAAACCCCTTAAGTGTTGCACTTGTTCAATCTCCTCAACTGGGTTTGGGTAAGTTCCAATCTTTTTCTTGAGGGTTTTTGGCCCACGTGGCTTGTCTTGGGGAATCTCAGTCAGTTTGGGTGGTCGAGAGGGCATTAACTGACTTGGTTGTGGGGCCGAGGAAGTCTCCTTCTGTTTCCCCTTATTTTTGTACTCATTTGATTCTCCTTCGTTGAGCTCCTGAGTGGGTTTCTCCCTTAAGGTAGTGGCTTTGGTCCCCATGGTTTCTATTGAATCCGAATCATCTTCAGGATCATTCATATACACGGGGTCGTCTCCTGTCCCTATGTTAGTCTTTGAACTGGGCTTGGAGCTCGTGGCATTAAGCGATCTCTTTCGCCGTGTTTTCTTTTTCTTTGCCTGAGCGATTGATGCAGTATCCCTCTCTTCAAGAATGTAGTTTTGATTTTGAAGCATTGACCGTGTAACTACATGCGCGGGTACAACGGGTGTGGATCCTCGTGCTTGGTTGGTGACCTCAACCAAATTCAATGGTGTAATCTTGGGTGCATTAGGATTATATGGACATTGAGCGATCAAATGATCTATGCCACAACGATTACATGTAAGTACCGGCATTCCCGATGTGCTCCCTTGATTTGGTTGCATTTGAGTAGCAATCTTCTGTAGCCTATTAGGGCACTCCGCTACACGATGCCGTCCACCACAATCATAGCATTGAAGAGGTGGTCTCCTTGCCAAGGTATTAAGGTTTTGCCCTCTTGTGGCGAGAGCAGCCGCTTGATATACAGGCTTGACTTGCCCGAAATGATCCTCCATGTAGTACTGGGGAATCATTTCAAACGTATCAATCCCGTATGGAGCAGTGGGGTCTATTTCCTCTTCATAATCCCCACACGCACTATGTGACTCACAACCCATCTGGTTTACAGGGGTAATCCTTGGATGTGGAGGTTGTGGTCCTAGCACTGGCGGTGGTAACGGCATAGACTGGACTACATTCGGATTCCTTGGAACTATGTGCTGTGACGGTTGCTCGACAGGTTGTGCAGGCATTAGCGCGGGTACTTGAGGTGTGTTTGACCAGGCTAGTGGTGCCTGATTTGCCAACATTCGCTTAAGTACTAGGCAATCTTTAGATTGATGGCCATACTTACCACATGCATTGCAATTCCCATTGAATTTGACTCTGAATGTGGGACATTCACTCGTGCTATGTGGTCCTAAGCACACCGAACACCATTGTTGCTCTCTCCTTGGGTACATATGGCTATTCTGAGGAGCTCGATTACCCCTAAAGTATTCTTGGAGAGCCTTAGTAAGGTCGGTCATCACAGACATTTCAGATATCTTGGGCTCCTTGGCAATAGGTTTTACCGTCATTGGCTCGTGCCCAGATACTTGCGAACTAATGGATTTTGTTTCTGAAGACACCTTTTTACCTGCAATCATCAAGTTGTCTTCTAACTGGATTGCATTGGCAGTGACTGCTTCCCACGTTGTAAGACCTCTAATGACTAGGCCATTGTAAATGTCCTCGTGGCGCAATCCTCGGATGAATCTATCGAGGAGTTGGTTGTTATTGAAGCGTTCATCGGGAGTGCAGCGAGAATTTAGATGCTTCAATCGACTTATAAAGTCTCTCACTGACTCCCCTTCCTCGCGTTCAGCTTTTTGGAGTTGAGATGCTACTCCCCAAAGCACACCCTCACGTATGTATTCTTTCAAGAACAATCTCTTGAGAGTGGGGTAGTGAGTGCGCTCTTCAACCCTTAAGGTTCGATACCAATCTCCGGCCTTCCCACTCAAGGTTAAGCCTAAGGCTTTACACTTATGCAGCTCATTGTGCTCTTCCAAAGAATTACACACGTGTTCAAAGACTTCAATGTGCTTCTTAACATCCTCGTTACCACTGAAGTTTTGAGTGAGCTTAGCCACTTGTACTGCCTTGCTTCTAGGTTCTCTCTCAGGCATACCCCGCATGTTTTCCGCAATGGATCGTCTGATCGTCTGAGCAAACGCTGCGAGATCACCTAAGTGAGCAGGCATAGTTAGTGGAGGCACTTCTGGGATAGCCTGGCTGATAGGAGTTGGCGTTGGTCTGAGTATGTTGGCAAATGACGTAGGATATGATATGTAGCTAGGCCTAGCTCCTCTTGGATAATGGTTATGATAAGGTGGTCGTGGAGCATACGCCATTGGCCAACTAAGAGGCGTAGGAGCTACATGAGCATGAGTAGCGATAGGTACATATGGTTGATAGGCACTGGCACGCACTGTTGTAGGTACTGTTCCACTAGGTAGCGGTGTCGTACTAACTACAGCGGTAACAGGTGCATTTTTCGCTATGCTCATCATTGGGGTAGGCATTGTGGATTCCTTAATGGAAAGTTGAGCCAAGGTTGGAAAGCTAAAGTTACTACTCGTGGGCTCAACCTGCATTGAGACTCCAGGCGAAACAACATACGAAGGGTCTATGGGACTCACCGAGGGAGTCTCCAATTGTGATAGGGTTGGTTGTTTGGCCTTGCCCGTATCCAAAAACCTCATAGGGCCAGTGGAAACTAGGTTCACTCCCCTATTTTGCCTCTCAATTTGGATAATCCTATGAATAACCTCACATATCATTTGCTGTTGCTCTTCTAGATTAGTGGCGCTAAATGTAGATCGTAGGACTTCTAACCAACCCACATGGTATGTGTAACCCGTGTATAGGTCCGTTAGAGTCTCTGTGTGTAGATCATATTCCCAATTTTCATTGAGAAATATCCCATCCAGACTTGGTGTGCCAAACGGTTCTCTTGAAGTGGACGCAAATTCACTTCTTATGGGTTGGCTTCTAGGGACCTCTACTTTAGGAAGAGCATCGAAAGTTGGTAGCTCAGTAGGGCCCTCATTAAACGAAGTGGGTAGAATATCCACATGGACACTCTTTGGGAGAGTAGGGTCTACATAAGATGTGAATGGTGAATCTACTACCCCTCCTTCTTCATTTACTTCGCTTGTCGCATGCTCAGAGCGTGTAGCTCTACTAAAGGTCTCTATTAGACGACTAAACATGCTAGATCCAGGTTGTGGGGCCCACACTGGCATGTTTTGGCTTGTCTCCTCAGGGTTCTTGGTAGGGTGTCCTTCCATGGCTTCTGAGTCGGAAGACGAGTCACTATCCACTATTCGTGGATCTTGGGTTGCACTCCCTTGGGTTCCAGCCGAAGGCCAAGATGCTAACGTGGAGGGATGGTGTGAGCCTGCGTAGACTGAAACGCTCACACTGGCATGTTTTGGCTTGTCTCCTCAGGGTTCTTGGTAGGGTGTCCTTCCATGGCTTCTGAGTCGGAAGACAAGTCACTATCCACTATTCGTGGATCTTGGGTTGCACTCCCTTGGGTTCCAGCCGAAGGCCAAGATGCTAACGTGGAGGGATGGTGTGAGCCTGCGTAGACTGAAACGCTTTCTAGTGGCTCAGGCTCTAGCACCCGACCAGAGCGTAGATGCATATGACGTGGGTACTCTACGTGCGTTGGTAACTACCCTTGAAACTCACACAAGTGGTTTCTTAGGTGTTTCGCACCCCTTTTTTACTTGTTTTTGTATTGTTTTTAACTCGTTTTTGACCCCCTTACTTACGGTCAAACTTGGACTAGGGCGTGTGATAGCTCGAAACGAGCGTATCGTTTAAAGGATCCTAGTGTGCTTTACAGCACCGTGTTCGCCTATCTAGAGCTCCTGTAGTCCTCAAAACAGTTCGTTTCCCTTGGGGGGAAGGGGCAAAAGCCTATTTGCTTGTGGAGGAAAGGATGAGGGCTTTATCCCACATGCTCACTTTACTCCTTGGGGAGTGGGCTACATATAGGGCACGACTTCCCATAAGCTCTCACTTGAAAGAAAGCTATGGAGGCTCACTCTCCTATATATATATCAAATGATCGGGGCCGGGGGCCGAGGGTCGTGGGTCAATTGGGGTTCTTTCTATTCAAAATTTTTTTCTCCAATTAGAAAATCTTTCCTCTCCACACGTTTGGTTCTTTCTTCAAAAATAAAATTTAATTTATTATTTTTTATTATTTTTTATTTTTTTAAAATTTTTATTTTCTGTTTTTTTTAAGATAAGTTTTCTAGGGTTTCTAGCCTTGGCCGCGGCACAGTTCGCGCACACAGCACAGATCTGGGGATTCAGAAACCCCCCTCCCTCGCAGAAAACCAGATAACAGAATGCACGCCCACACGTGGAGCGGAAAAATAACAGAAATGCAGAAGACAAATTACAGAAACAGATTGCAAAAACAGATTACAGAAACAGATTGCAAAAAACGGAAACAACTCAACAACAAACACACAGTCGCTTTCCTACAGTGTAGATTAAACTTCACGCAGCACAGTCGAGCTGCAAACTGGAGCTTTTGGTGCAGGGCAACTCCCCGGTAGCGGCGCCAAAAATGTGCGCTTTTGTCGCACAGGTCGTAGCTGGGGACTTGCCGGACACCGTATGCGAGCCACGAATGGCTGCAAGCATACAACCAGGGAAGGAAGCTCAAACAGAATGCAAAGGATGTGCCGCTACACAGTGCTCGATCGCTCTCTCACTCTCTCTCTCTCTCACACACACACACGCAGGAGAAGGAAACCAAAGAGATAAGGCAAGAGCACTCTTGTATTCACAACACATGAGAATGAGGATTTTAGGGTTACATTTTACTCTTATAGGTGACTTGGCCGTTCACACTTGGGCGCCCATACATGGCCAGCCGACCCTAACCCTTATCCTACTGATATCCAAGGTGCGCCTCTCATCGGCGATCACCCAATCCCTTTATCCTTAACATATGGTGCCAACAAGCCCGGCCCATGACTCAGAATATTTAAATTAATGACGTAAAACATAGTACGTCTCAATGTCCGCCATGGGTTAACATCTTAAACAGAGTTTTGCATAGAATCGATGACTTACCCGCAGTGTTTGAAATCACCTACTTTCCGAAAAACGGAGGTCCTAATGCACCCGAAACGCGTTTTTGTCCCAAATAATTGGGTCCGATAGGACAATATAGCTGCCCTGTAGCTTTACTCCCGCGAAGAAAACTCCTCAATCAGAGATCATTTGTCGATGCCTCTCAGCTCCCAACAAGGGTGTAGTCGCTAACACAATAAGGAAGAGTAGTTGAAGCTCTTACCCTCGTACCGCTTCCTGTGCTTCTCTTGCTTGCAGCTCAGCCCTTAGTATGAACCAGGCTCTGATACCATGAAAAGATGCAGGGGAGAAGAGAGCTTGAGCTCTTGCAAGCTCACATACACTCACAAAACCCTAAAAGAGAACACACAAGGTGAGAGGCTAAAAAACTTCTTCTTCTTCACACAACACTCAACACACTATATACAAAGATAAGAGTACACACAATATGAAAAGGTACTCAACCAAATACATACTGGGGTTCTCTATAGTGTGAACCCAACTAAATGAGCTGGTGCTATAACTATGCCAGTCTCAAGAATGGCTGTCACACAGCCTGTCATCCCACTGGCCACATATCACCTCCATGATCTCACCAACCATGCCAGTTGTGTAAGTGTGGGGCCTATCCCCCAAGCGGTTCATCAGTGTCCACCACCTCACTAGATGAGCTCAATATCTCAACATTTCATGGTATGGGATGTCTTGCCCCACGGGGTTGGTTTGTGTGGTTTTTCTAATAGTACTTGTCTTATGTCAAGCTTGCTTTGACGCTGCAAGTACCATTTTTCGAGCTAAAACCCGCAAGCTCTCGTGCTAAGGCATCACAAAAGATGAGCAATTACTAACTTTTTGAGAAAAATCACATGATCCCACCAGCATGTTTGTCAAAGAAATATGGATATATTATTAAATTATGTGTTTTTACATTGGAATAAAGAAACATTGATATTACATGATGGCTAGAAAATAAGCACAACTGAATATTAGGAGTTACTTGTGAGGGTGGCATAGAGAGAGACTAGTGGATTTAAGACACATGAATGTAGGCATATGTAAAGGAGATCATGCCCATGTACGAGACTAGTGGATTTAAGACACATGAATGTAGGCATATGTAAAGGAGATCATGCCCATGTACGAGACTAGTGGATTTAAGACACATGAATGTAGGCATATGTAAAGGAGATCATGCCCATGTACGAGACTAGTGGATTTAAGACACATGAATGTAGGCATATGTAAAGGAGATCATGCCCATGTACGAGACTCCTCTCCAACAAAAGTATGAAGGACAAGGAGTTCATGGGTCTGTAGAGGAGATCATCCCCAGATACATAGTAGGATAGACTTAAGTAATGTCGCTGAAAAAAGAATAAGAAATAGCTTTAAACTTATCCAATTGTAGGTCTAGATCTTTATTTTGAAAATTTTTCATAGTAAATCATTTTTTTGTAAGATTTAACCCATTGAATGCAATTAAATGGCAGTTTCCCTTCGATTTGAGTGGTTGGATGACTATTTTTGACATTAGATGTGAGAGTGATGACAAGTTTGAAAAGTTGTCCCAAGTACTTTCGCCGAAAGTACTTGGGCTTGCCTTCTTTCACATGCTATGCCAAGTACTTTCTCTAGAGAAAGTACTTGGGCTTACTTTCTTTCACACTAGGTTATCCTAGTTCATGTGCAGGCAAAGGAGATCTTGCTATCTTAGACGACTAGACATGTTATGAGAATTTGGATTCCATTATGTTGAGGTAATCTCAAACATTGGCTCTTTACCCTTCCCCACTGCTCCTATTCCTCATCCAATCTAAAAAGAACTCAAACTTTGTTCCATATGGTGAAGATGCTTCTATAATGAGACTTGGTGAACTGAAAATTGGTTCCATGGTGAAGAAGCTTCTATAATGAGGTAATGTGGAAAGTGGGACTTTTTCTTGATTATGTGCTTGTTGTTGTGTGGTGAACACTTATCCCTAATGGTACAAAAAAGGAGGCATTCCTAATTATCGTTAACTGCGGTTGTTGACCTCCTTGTTGGGTCATGGTCTGCTTGGGATAAACCCATCTCAAGATCAACACTAAATGTTTGAAACGTTGTGGTGTCTGACATGGTTTGATGGAAATAACCTTGAATTTTTTTGTCCTCCTCTCTCACTCCTTCATCACTAGAGCTTCACCCAAAGATAGGATAGTTTTGAAAGATCCTTGCCCCCTCCACATAACGGATTCGGGGGCGCTAGCAGTGGAAGAATCACTCCTTGCACGGTGCAGGTCCTCTCACTCGGGGCCTCGCCCACCACGGATATCCAGACATGAGACTAATCCCTCGGTTCTTCTAAAAACCGAACCCGGAAAAACTTCCCTTGCCCGGAAAGCACGGGCGATTCCTCCAAGATAAGTTTACTCTAATGTAGTCAAGGTCATTTTTGGCCAAACTGTTCCGACCGAACCTAAAGTCACTTGGTCGGATCAAAGAAGAACTTGCACTTGGAGATCAACGCTTTTTTCCCCATCGCGAGGCACAGCCGTTGATTCCTTTTCTTTCCATAGAACAAATACTATCCGGGAATTACTTCATCTAGCGTACTACAACAGAATTGAGTCTCATTTTATGGATCCATCGGTCTAGCCTAACCCCATACAATCCCATGGGTTAGCCAACCGCCCACCAACCATTGTAGTGATGGGATCCAATTAAGAATTTGGTTAGGTTTTGTCCCGGGTACCACGAAAAAGTGTCCCCAGGCCCCTTAGCCAGATGTTCATGCAAACTTAAAGCTAGTCACACCACTTACACACCCAATATGAAATTGCTTTCTTCACAGATTCAGCTATCTTTAAAACAATCATTTAATGAAGCCATAGTATCACTGATCAGAATCCTCCAAAATATCCGGTTGAATCTTAATTTCCAATCATTCCTTCATCAGAGTATCATGGCATCATTGGCAACCAGAACGCTCACCACCTATCCACTCAGGGGCCTTTTCGATAGTTCCTAGCTCATAGTACTCGGCAACATATTCACTTATAAAAAAAATCAAGATGGAATCTCCGTTGAAGATCAGCAAGATCAACCAACAGATCCATATAAAAGAGCCATGGACTCATCCGTTGAGGACCAGCAAGGTCAATCAACCAGATCCATGTCCTGTTTCAGAAAACAACTCTTACTCCTTGTTCCAATATCTTCCACGATACACGTGTGGGTATCTTCGGCGACCCAAAGCTCGAGCACCGTATGGTCAGCACCCTCTAGGATCCTTCACAGGTCACTTAGCGCTTCACTCATAGGCCGCTTCCTTGGTCCCTCATCCACTGTATCGGAAGCTCACCATTTAAATCGAACCGAGGCTAGTCAAGACCTCGGTCGACCTTGCTACGCGAGACGTCCTCCGTTGACTCTCCCGTCAGCTGTTGCAACTTTATCAGTTAGGTCTCCACCACGACCTTATTCACAAGACGGTCAAAATGCTTTCCCAGCATTCTTGACATAAAACAGTCATTTACAAACAGGTCACAATTACAGTTTCTATAATGAACTCTCGTCTTTCCACATTATCCCTCATTAGTCCACATTACTTATTCCACATTCAATTCATATGTGTACCCATTCTCATCCAATCACATCATTTTCCATCTCATCACATCAGATTCATTCACATCACATATCATTCATTCACATCCCATTTCATTCATTCACGTCCTGATTCGCATGTCATCACATCTCATCCATTCACTCATATCGACGTCACATCTCACATACACATTCGCATTCATTCATCCACATCTATACATCCACATCCATACATCCACATCCACATCCACATCCATATCCACATCCATTTCCACATCCACATTCATACATCCACATCCACATCCACATTCATATCCACATCCATTTCCACATCCACATTCATACATCCACATCCACATCTACATCCATACATCCATATCCACATCCACATTCATACATACACATCCACATTCACATTCATACATCCACATTCACATTCACATCCATACATCCATTTCCACATTCACATCCATACATCCATTTCCACATCCATATCCATACATCCACATCCACATCTACATCCATATCCATATCCACATTCATACATCCACATCCATATCTACATCCATACATCCATATCCATATCCACATTTATACATCCACATCCACATCTACATCCACATCCATATCCACATCCACATCCATTTTCACATCCACATTCACATTTTCATTCAAACATCCACATCCATATCCACATCCATACATCCACATCCACATCTACATCCATACATCCATATCCATATCCACATCCATACATCCACATCCACATTCATACATCCACATCCTCATCCTCATCTACATCCATACATCCATATCCATATCCACATTTATACATCCACATCCTCATACATCCACATCCTCATCTACATCCATACATCCATATCCATATCCACATTTATACATCCACATCCACATCTACATCCATACATCCACATCCATATCCACATCCACATCCATTTTCACATCCACATTCTCATTCAAACATCCACATCCATATCCACATCCATACATCCATATCCATATCCACATCCATACATCCACATCCACATCTACATCCATACATCCATATCCATATCCACATTCATACATCCACATCCACATCTACATCCATACATCCATATCCATATCCACATTTATACATCCACATCCACATCTACATCCATACATCCACATCCATATCCACATCCACATCCATTTTCACATCCACATTCATACATCCACATCCACATTCTCATTCAAACATCCACATCCATATCCACATCCATACATCCACATCTACATCCATACATCTATATCCATACATCCACATCCACATCTACATCCATACATCCACATCCACATTCACATTCATACATCCACATCCACATTTACATCCATTTATCCATATCCACATCTATACATCTATACGTCCACATACACCTTCACATCTATTCTTTTACAAACACATCCACATTTATACATCCACATACACATGCATATCCCTTCTTTCACATATACATCCACATACACATGCATATCCCTTCTTTCACATATACACATGCATATCCCTTCTTTCACATTTATACATCCACATACACATGCATATCCCTTCTTTCACATATACATCCGCATTCACATCCGCGTACTTCCCATCTCACCTTTGCACATATCCTCTCATCTCTTTCTCATCTCATTATTCACATTTACATCTATTCCCATTACATCACATCTTATCCTATTTTCATTATTCACATTTACATCTATTCCCATTTTCATTATTCCCATTACATCACATCTTATCCTATTTTCATCTTATCACATTCATTCACATCCTATCGCATCCCATACACACATCCATTCTCATCCTATCATAGCCCATACATATCCCATCACATCTCATACTCATCTTATTGCATCCGACATACATCTTATTTTCTTCTTATCACATCCATTCACATGCTATTATCATTTAATAGCTTTTTTCTAGATTGATACCAACAATAGGACTTTTTCTAAATTTCTGCCAATTGCTTGGCCTAATTAAAGATTCTTTTTCTGACAACTATTTCTGTATTCCTTCTCAATTCCTCAATTGAATTATATTCATTATTCTTCTTTTGAATAAAAGAATTCATGGGATTTGTAGAAATCAATTCTACCCGTATTCCTACTTTTAGTAAATAATCTCATAAATCGATAGAAATTTCTCTTTTTCTCATGTAAATTTCTTGGATCCCAATTACCATGGGAATTCCTCTTTTTTCCTTTAATTATTTACATTCCAATGTCATGGGAATTCCTCTTTTTCCATCAATTATTTCTCATAAAATAAATTTATCTAAATTAAAATATCCATTACTTCGATATGCTAGAAATGTCTCTTTGCTCATCTAAATGATGGAATTCCAAATGTCATAAGAATTCCTCTTTTGACATCTACATATTTCTCATAGATAAATAAATTTATCTAAAAATTTCATCTTTAAATTTAAATGAATTATCCAATAATTCCAATATACTAGGAATTTCTCTTTTCCCATCCAATTGATGGAATTCCAAATGTAATAGGAATTCCTCTTTTATCATTTAAACTTATCTATGCAAAAAGATAAATTTAACTAAATTTTCTCTTAAAAATTAAATAAAAATCTTCATTCCTTTGCACTAGGAATTATACTTTTCTTATTTAAATATTTGAATTTCAATATGGTGGGAATTCCTCTTTCATCATAAAAATTTATCTATACAAAAAGATAAATTTAACTAAAATCTTTCTTTAATTTTTACATAAAATATACATTATATTAGTATTCCAATTTTTTTCTTAATTCTTTGGAATACATGGATTTCCATTATCATGGGGATTACTCTTTTAACAAAAAAATAAATTACTAGAATTCTCTTTTTTCTAATTTATTAATTAAGCATAAACATAAAAATCAATTTCTCCATGATTTCAGCGAGAATCATTCAATTAATCTAGGATGATAATTCCTAGAATATGGTAGGAAGTCCTCTTTTCATATTATGAATGAAAATGTTTTATGTGTTTATTTTACAGAAATTTTGCCATAGCTATTACTGATAATTCTCAATTTAATTGAAAGAATGAAGTTTAATTTTATTGATAAGATTAGAATGACCACTAATTGGATCATTATCCAATTATGGATTGATTCATAATTTCTCTATGAAATAAATATCATAAAAGCATTAAAAAGCCATTATTTTGGCCTCTAATTAGACAAGCATAGAAATTACTTTTGGATTAGAGAAATGCTTCATGAGAAGCTTCATTTAGATTGAGAATAGGTCATAGAAATGACCTTTCTTTGGGGGAGAGAGATAAAATGCTAAAAACCATTAAAATTAAGCATAAAATAAAAATTTAGGTGTTTCTTTATTACAATACATCAAAGAACTTCAATAGTATTCAAAAGCCATTCAAATTAAGCTTCTGAAGCTTGAGAGGGGTTGAGAAGAGAGAAATATTTAGAAATTATGGAAAAAGATCATAATCCACTCTTTACCTTCCAAATTCCTTGATTCTTTGATCACGGTAGAGGCCCCCAACCAATCAATTGGTTTGGTATGTTGATGGAGTCACCAAGGAAGATTGAAGAGAGAGGGAGGTGAGGGAGGCCTCTAACCAAGTCCAACTAATTTCTAGAATTTTCCAAGTTTAGTTTGGTTGAATTTAGACAAGATTTGGACCTAGTTTGGTTCCCTTTTGATTTGGTTTAATCCAAGAGAGAGGAGAGATAAAAATATCACAATATTTTTTAGTTTAAAACTCCACCAGACATGTGAATTAGGCACCTCCTTGAAGGGACCCCTTTTCCTTACACGTGTCAAAAATGAGTCATTATACCCAAAATATCTCATTTTTTTAGTAATACTCATAGTCTTTTACTAATAAACCTTGTACATAGTCAACTCTTCATCTTATGTGGGCATTTACTCATTTTTTGGTATCTTTCTTTTACAAATTGGATTTATCTCCTCCCCACACATGGATTGATCCTATTGGCCCATAGGAACCTTGATTGGACCCTAATCCAAAAATTTCTGAAAATCTAGACCCTTAGGCTAAGGTCCTTTATACCTATTTTCAATTAATTCCAATTGTACATTGGAAAGTTCTTTTTGAATTTCTGTTTTAGCGGAACCCATTTTAGACACTAGGAGGATTTTTATATCCAAAAATATCTCAATTTTGGAATACCTCCCTCTAGACATTTTCTCCCTCTAGACATTTTCTCTCTCTAGGTCAAAACAGGGTAAACAGAATCTTTCTTTTATTTTAGAGAGGGAAATAATTATAAGATCAGAAAGGGAGGTTCTTACTCCTGTATACCTCAAAAGTTGCGGGGGAGGAATCTTACAAGTTTAATGTCCTTTTCATCATCGCGTTGTTTACAGAGCCAGTTGTGGTGAATCTAGGGCTTGGAGAACCATGGGTGGCTTCTATTTCCAGGCATTTTGATGTTCCTTCCCTCATGTTTACCTTTAGTTGGCTCATTTTTCTGCTAACCCTCTTCTTATGTAGACTGAATTCGGCCTTAGCAATCTGATGTAGAACCGCTGACTGTTGACTTCAAACTTTTACCCCTGACCCACAAGAACTTCCCTTCAAACTTTTAGCCCTGACCCACAAGAACTTCCCTTCAGCCAAGACACACCAAACCAAGCAGTCTACATAATCAGTTGACCAATTCTAAGGTCCAGCTGATACTCAACTGACCCAATACCTCTCAACAAATGCTAACTGAGCCATCACTGACTCAAAATCACTTCTTCGGTCATCTGACTAACACTCACAGAGGCTCAATCACCATGAACTTAATCAACACCACACCTTTAGCACAACAAGATCATGAAAACAAAGACAAAACCCAAATTCTCTATTTGCTTCAGATAAACAAAAACTCTTCACTGTCTCAACAGCCCTGAGACCTGGGCACAAACATATTAAAAAGAAACACAAACTCAAGGATCGCTCTTAGGTGAACCTTGGCAACATAACTTTAAACTCTGAAAACACTGTCGTGCACGACAGGCCTCTCACGCCAAAACAACACTCAGCTGACAAAAAATGGTTGCAATTGAGCAGAATTGAACTTAATCAAGTCTCTTGATACGGAGTTAAGCTCCTCAAAGATCAAGGGCATATACCTCCTCCAAGACTCTCTTGCCTCTAGCTCTGCCTCCACTTTGATCCAACTGATTCTCTCACACTGCACCTAACCTTCTCTGAAAACTTGGAAAATTTGGATAAACTCTAGCTTGTTACCTTCAACAAAACTTACCTGCAGGAGCCCACTCAACTACAGTTGGTGCTCTCCTCTCTCTGGTGAGAATTTGAGCCTCACCTCTACCTAGAGAGTCTCTGAAAATGATTACAATTGTGCCTCTTCAACCCAAGTCACCACCTTGCCTTCCTTCTAGAACCTATGTCGCTCGCTTCCTTTGTTCATCCACGCTCTTTCTATTTTTATTTTGAGCACCTGCGCTTATCCACTCTATTGTCACGCCACTTTGGCCACCTTGGATCCTTTTCACAACAATCAAAAAGTTGGAAGGTGTGAAAAAGTGTTGTTATGATTGATCACATTGAAATAGACACCTACCTACTTACAAAAATTCATTTTCCTTTTCCAATATTAACACAAGTCCCTCTTAACTAGTGTCAAGGAGTTAAATTTTGATGGTTCTTAAAAGATTCTCTAACATATTTGCACAAGGTCTATTTATTGAAAAAAAAAGCTTCTAAGATTAAGGCCAAAAATATAAAAGAGCCAATAACTAGGGATCAAAAGGAATAAATGAAGTTTAGTTTACAATGTCTAATCATTGAATGAACATGATTTTTAAGATTAAGGCCAAGAACATGAAAAACCCAGTAGTAAAGGATCAAAAGAGGCAATGTAAGTCTATAAACAAGAATTTAGATAAGTTATTAAATTGTTGTGATTATATTAAATTATTTTATATTTAACAAAGCTGACTATTGGCTTCATCCCTCAAGCATGTGTATATGTGAAGTTTAATGCAAGTCTTTTTATTGCAAATATGCAAAAACACTTATAACTATGAACATATGTGCAAACGTGGCACACATTAAACATGATTTTGAAGATTAAGGCCAAGAACATGAAAAACCCAGTAGTAAAGGATCAAAAGAGGCAATGCAAGTCTACAAACAAGAATTTAGACAAGTTATTAAATTGTTGTGATTATATTAACTTATTTTATATTTAACAAAGCTGACTATTGGCTTCATCCCTCAAGCATGTGTATATGTGAAGTTTGATGTAGGTCTTTTTATTGCAAATATGCAAAAACACTTATAACTACGAACATATGTGCAAGCGTGGCACACATATACATACATACATACATATATATATAGTTATGCATGTATGTAAATGTGTATGTATATATGTATGTGTGTGTGTATATGTGTGTGTACATACACACATACACACACACACATGCATACACACACACGCACGCACGCACACACACATATACATACACACACACATTAATATATGTATATATGTATGTATGTTTTGTGTGTTCATGTGTGTGTGTGTGTGTGTCTATACACACACACACATACACAGAGTAACAGATAGGGTAATAGTTGAAATAGGATTAGTTTTGGCTAAAGTTCCTGAATCTACTATATATTTGACACAGGTTTAATGTAATGATAAAACTGTAGGCGAATGCATTGATGGTCATTGATGTATGAATAGAGATACCAATTAGTAGTGATTAAATTCCTTTTGTGGTTCCTGTTGGAATTAGGGTTGCAGGAATGCACACACAACTTCAAGAAGATGAGGAAGCTTGAGCACAACACAGTAGTGTATTATGAGTGCCTAAAATGAAAGATAACAAGCCCTAGAAGATAATGGGCGTATATACAATGCACGGGGGAAAAAACCTCCTAGTGAGGGAAAAAGTGCCCCGGCGGTCCTAAGTGTGTTCACACACATCACTACTATAATATGGTAACAAATCCCCCCTGGAGTGATGCGGTGAACAAGAGCTAGCACTCATGTATAGGGAAGTGTCTAGCTATGTGGACGAATCCACAAAAGGGAGTAAGCCCAAAGCTTTGCGAAAAGCTTCGAACTTCTCACGAGGCAGAGCCTTTGTGAAAAGGTCTGCAAGGTTATCCTGTGTTGGCACATAAGCCAAACTGATCTCTCCTGCAGAGAGTCTCTCCCTGACATAATGGTAGTGCACCTCAATGTGCTTCGTACGAGCATGGAACACTGGGTTCCGCGCAACTGCCAATGCGCTCTGACTGTCAGTGAAGATGGTGGTGGCAGATGGCTGCCCAACACCCAAATCAGCCATAAGGCGTCTGAGCCACACACACTCAACCGTAGCTGTGAAAGCTGCCCTGTACTCAGCTTCACAACTAGAAGTGGCCACAGTAGGCTGCTTCTTGCTCAACCATGATATGCATGAGCTTCCAAGCATGAAGCAAAAACCACTCGTGGACACGCGTGTGTCATAACAACCAGCCCAGTCAGAATCTGAAAAAACATGTAAATCTGGCGGCAATGATCCCCCCTTGGGATAAAACAACCCAAGATGCCGAGTACCACTCAAATAGCGAAAGATACGCTTCACTGCCTGCCAATGCTTAATGCCTGGGCTATGCATAAATCTGCTCACCTGTGAGACTGCAAACTGAATGTCTGGCCTCGTAATGCATACATAAATGAGGCAACCAACAGCTGTCTGATAGAGTGTGACATCAAAGTGATCTCCAGCATCATGAAGACTCAACTTCAAACCTGTCTCCATTGGAGTAGCAATAGGCTTGCAGTCTTCAAGGCCAAATCTCCGCAACAATGTTTCAATATACTTTGTCTGACACAAAGCAATACCTCCATCACACTGCTTAAATTGTATCCCCAAATAATGATGCAAATGCCCCAAATCTGACATCTCAAAAGAGGCATTCAAATCAGCCTTAAAATCAGCAATATGACTCTCATTTGGTCCTGTGAGCAGCATGTCATCGACATAGAGAGCAATGATTAGATGTACACCATCCACACGTTTAACATACAAAGTGCTTTCTGTTGGACTATTCTGAAACCCATGTGCAGTCAAATATGCATGTATTTTTTCATACCAAGCTCGTGGAGCTTGCTTTAAACCATATAAAGCCTTTTTTAACCTGCACACTTTGTTTTCCTGCCCTCTTTGAACAAAACCACGAGGCTGCGATACATACACCTCCTCATGCAAATCTCCATTTAAGAACGCAATCTTTATGTCCAGCTGATGTACATTCCAACCATTATGAGCTGCTAATGCACAGATGCTACGAACAGTGGTCATACGACATGTGGGAGCAAAAGTCTCATCAAAATCAATGCCCTTCTCTTGAGCATAACCTTTTGCAACAAGCCTAGCCTTATGGCGATCCACTGTGCCATCAGGCTTACGCTTCAATTTGTATACCCACTTAGTGCCAATGGCCTTCTTGCCAGGGGGCAAGTCACATAAAGACCATGTACTATTCTTCATAATAGCATCGTATTCTGCTTGCATAGCAGCCATCCAATTTTCTGAACTTTGTGCCTCATCAAATGAAACAGGCTCACTTTCATCGCACATACTAGAAACAGCCAATGCATAACAATCTGACGCATAAGAGGCACCATGAGAGCCAGAACGAGTGCGACTAGACAAAGGGGCATCCAACTTGCTGTCACGCAAAGTCTGCACCAGCCATCTAGGCATGTTCCTAGAGCCCTCAATCTCTTGTCTCTCATCCTCAAGTGCATCATGCACATCTGCATCAGATATAGGCTGATCTGTGCCATCATTTAAAACCTGCATAGGCTGAAAAACTGCCTCATGAGGTATTGCACTTGACTGTGCACCACTGAAAAGAGGCAACAATGTATCATAGACATCACGTGAGCTGATATCTATCTCCTTAGTACATGAAACCAAGGGCTGAACTGCATCTTCCACAAATACAACATCACGGCTAACCAAAATGCGCTTTGTCTGTGGATGATACAAACGATAGCCTTTGCTCTCAGCACTATATCCAACAAAAATACATTTGACAGCTTTGTCATCCAATTTTCTACGATGTTGCACAGGCACTAATGCATATGCCAGGCAACCAAAAACACGTAAATGGCCAACAGATGGCTTGCGGCTATGCCAAGCCTCATATGGAGTGACAACCTGTAATGGTTTGGTGGGACACCTGTTTAGTACATAAGTGGCACACATGACAGCCTCAAGCCAAAAACCATGTGGTAGACTTTGACTCTTAACCATACATCTTGCCATTTCCATGAGAGACCTGTTTTTTCTCTCAGCCACACCATTTTGCTGTGGTGTATACGGCACTGTACATTGGTGTTTTATCCCACGCTCAGCCAGAAATACATTAAATTCTGAAGACATATACTCCCCCCCTCGATCTGAACGGAGGGTGCCCATCTTACTTTCTGACACATTTTCAGCCATAACCAAAAACCGTTTGAAGCACAAAAACACTTCGCACTTTGCCTTTAAGGGATATACCCATGCATGCCTGGTAAAATCATCAATGAAAGTCACGAAGTAAAGGTAGTTTCCAAATGATGGAGTTTGCATGGGACCACAAACATCACTGTGAACAAGCTGCAATCTGCGTTCAGCTCTCACTGATCCATCTTTGGGAAAGGAAGCACGCTGCATTTTACCCAATATGCAGCCCTCACAAACATGCTTGACAGGTGCCTCAAGCTTAGGCAAAGAAGACACCATTTCAGATTTCTGCAGGCGCAGCAAACTTGCAAAATTCAGATGACCAAAACGTGCATGCCACAGTTTTGCATTTGAAATAGCCTGCGTATCCATAATAGCACATGCTGAATCCTCTACACATTTGCCATCCATATTGAGCTTATACAGCCCTCGACATAGTGAACCAGATGCTACAATGATGTCACCACAAGAGAGATCATGAACAGTACATCTGTCATCCACAAATTTTACAACCAAACCTGTTTTGGCAAATGCGGAGACTGACAGCAGATTCTTTTTGATCCCTGGCACATACAATGCATCAAAAAGTGTAAAGGTGTTGCAATTTGCAACATTCAGCACAATCTGTCCAACTCCTTTAACGGGATAAGAGGAGTTATTGGCACAAGTGACAGTATTCCCTGTGGGAGCAGACTCAAGGAAAGTGAATAAACTGCGCTGCGAGGTGATATGCTTAGTAGCACCACTGTCAAAGTACCATACATCTGAATCTACTGCAGACATACATGTGTCATGCAAAGATGGGTCATAACTGCACTGCGCATTGAATGCCCATTCTGTATCTTGAACAACATTAGCAGATTCATTGTTAGAAGGAGAGGCATCTGCAACAACAGCCATACCAGCCTCTTTCTTCTTAGCCTCTTTCGCAGCCAGCTTAGGACACGCTTTGATGACATGATCATTTCCCTTACAGTACTTGCAAAATGTCTTCTGTTTGTCACCCTTCTTCTCATCTTTGTCTTCCTTCTTTGGTTGCGCAGCATTTGCAGATTTCTGCTTACTAGAAGAAAAGCCAGCTTTACCTTTCCCGCTTCTCTGACTAGCAACGAAAGCTTGATCTGCGACACGCATAATATTCCTGTTTTGCCTTGACTGGTCTTCTTGCAGCAAAACAGAAACTAACTCCTCAAATGATAAGGCATTGGGATTGCCTTTCATCATCAAGCGAAGAGTGGAAGCAAAACCCTGATAAGAATCTGGTAGACCATTCAAAACAGTCTGCACAAGTGAACTGTCTGAGAGGATTTCATCTGCAAAAATGAGCTGCTCTTTGAAATCCTTGATCTTTGTCAAAAAGCTATCCATAGAATCACCTTCGTTCATATGCTCACTCTCCAACTGTTTTCGGAGGTAAGCAACACGAGCCTCATTTCTTGCCTGATACAATGTGGCAAGTACATCCCAAGCATCCTTAGAAGTCCTGCAGGAGCGAATATGTGGGATAATGGTACGTTTGACAGACAGCGCAATCAAGGCATGAGCCTGCGCATCTCTACCATCCCAACGAATCTGCTCTGCTGAAAGTGGTGGTTCTCGAACAGCTGCTACAGCACTTGTGCCTGCACCATCATCAACAGTACCTGTTTCTGATGTGTTTGCAGCATTCCCAGCCACAATAGGACGTGCATCAATACCCTGCACAATGTTCCATAACCCCTTTGCTACCAATACATGTCGCATCATATATGCCCACAATGGATAGTTGGTGCCATCCAACTTATCCTCAGCAGCCAACATGCGGAATACATCATTGTTGTCAGCCATGGCCAATGACTGTACTACTAGATGTAAATGCTGTCTGTAAGAGGTAAACCTGTATAAAATCGACCTGTGCTATGTAGCACAGCCCAAAACAGACGAATGGGCACCTGTCCTGCAGATTTTAATCTTGACAGAAAATCTGCACATTAGTACGATTTTGCCTGCGCAGTACTTGGAATGCAAAAACGGAGGGCGAAATGACTTCAGATCTAAATTCTGAAACGAACAAGCCCTACAGGCTCTCCCACGGCAAATACTAACCTGCAGACGCTCGTGAAACCTCGTCGCAATCGGAGGAGATGAAGCGGCAGGTGCCGGTGATGCTGCCCGGGAGGAGGAAGCCTGCTCTGATACCAATTGTTGGAATTAGGGTTGCAGGAATGCACACACAACTTCAAGAAGATGAGGAAGCTTGAGCACAACACAGTAGTGTATTATGAGTGCCTAAAATGAAAGATAACAAGCCCTAGAAGATAATGGGCGTATATACAATGCACGGGGGAAAAAACCTCCTAGTGAGGGAAAAAGTGCCCCGGCGGTCCTAAGTGTGTTCACACACATCACTACTATAATATGGTAACAGTTCCACGTGAAAAACCAATTGAGCTTCTAGTGATACACAAGAAGAACATGCTAAAAGTATTTCTAATGTCCTCTCGATTCTTTCCATGGGACAGAACCATAGAAGGAATTTAATCACTACTAATTAGTGTCTCTATTCATATATCAATGATCATCAATGCATTCGTTATAGTTTTAGCATTATGTTAAACCTGTGTCAAATATATAGCAAATTCACGTGCTTTAACCAAAACTAATCCTATTTCAACTATTACCCTATCCATTACTATGTTACACACAGACACACACACACACACAGAGATATATGCATGTATGTATATACATACATATGTATGTGTGTGTATACACACACATATGTATGTGTGTGTATACACACACTTACATATATATGTAAGTGTATGTATACACAAACACACTTACATATATACATAAAATATGTACATGTAGATGTGCGTGTATGCCCACACACACATACCCCTCTACACTTTTTCTTGTAAGAGAAAACACGAGTAGTTGTATTACTTAGAAAAATGTACATCAACAACAAGGAGGAAGGTGCACCTTTAAGATTTTGAGGTTGAGGTTCTTACTCTTCCTTGAGATTCATTCTTTTCTTAGCACACACGTGCATAGATTCTTGTATTCTTGCAATTAAGTAAAACAAGTCGCAAATATTATCTATAAAATAGTGCCTTGAGTCATTGATTAAAAGCCTCTAAAAATCTATCATTTTCAAAGTGTTAAATTATTGTGCACATGTTTAATTCTAAAGTTAGCCTTGTATAAATTTATCTTATTATATATTCATGCATGAAATAAAAGGTTTCAAGTTCATAGTTTCACCTTGGTTGCTTATAGATTCAATTTTTTGTAGACTAAAAAACGAGGCACATCCACTTAAGTAAGTTAAGTGCACCCAAATTTACTTGATTCACAAAAAATCACATAACCTAAAAGGTAAAGAGTAATGACATATGTTTTCATATAAAATTCTACTTACCAAAAACATACATGTTTTTACATTCAATAAGAATTTTGTTTAACATTGATTAATAAAATAT
The DNA here is from genome assembly GCF_041138505.1 of Cibotium barometz. NCBI lineage: Eukaryota > Viridiplantae > Streptophyta > Polypodiopsida > Cyatheales > Cibotiaceae > Cibotium > Cibotium barometz. The sequence continues at coordinate 49,914,049 of NC_141083.1, forward strand.
AAGAAGATAAGCAACATCATGGGAACCACACATTGTTTATGAAATCTATGAGATACTTATTTTAAATAGAAACATATGGCGAAGGCTATAAAAATTTTCAACCTTTTACAATACTAATTCACTAAATTGAAATCATACTAAAGCATTCGTTACGTGAGAGCCATCACTACACTAGAATTCACGTTGAGAGCCACTAAATTGAAATCATACTAAAGCATTCATTACATGAGAGCCATCTCTACATTAGAATTCACCATAATTTTGATAATATCATGTGCATGAAAGATTCTTCACAAGTGAAACAACAAATATGTTGAGAGACCTAATTATATGTTTGAACATTTAATCTATTTGAAAATAAGAAGAATTCTGGAGATACATCTTAAGGACTTTTCTTCTCAAAGTGGCCATGAATCCCACCTTCCATTATACCTTTTAACTAATCCATGAGGTTGTAATCCAGAGCTCTCATTTATTAGACTATAATAAGTCACAAATTACATTATTGATTTTTAAAATGAGTCAAACAATATAATTTTCAACACACAAATAGCTAACTGTTGATATATATATAGGCAGTGATGTGTGTGAACACACTTAGGACCGCCAGGGCACTTTTTCCCTCTTTACGAGGTTTTTTCCCCCGGCTTGTATATACGCCCATCATTCTAGGGCTAACTTATCTTTTGTACATTAACACAATCTAATACATTATGTGTTGTGTGCATTCTTGCTTCTTCTTCTCCAAGCCTTGTGTGCTTTCCTGCAACCCTAATTCCAACAGTAGGTTGCTTCTTGCTCAACCAAGATATGCATAAGCTACCGAGCATGAAACAAAAACCACTTGTGGACACTCTTGTGTCATAGCAACCAGCCCAATCTGAGTCCGAAAAAGCATGTAAATCTGGCAGCAACGATCCCCCCTTGGGATAAAACAACCCAAGATATATGATACCAATTGTTTGACAGAAAGTGCAATCGAGCCTGCGCATCTTTACCATCCCAACGAGCTTGTTCAGCAGTGGGTAAAACAGCAGCAACAGTAGAGCTGCTAGAACCTGCAACATCCTCAACCGATCCTACATCCATAGAACCTGGACGTACATCCATACCCTGCACAATGTTCCACACTCCTTTTACAACTAAAACATGCTGCATCATGTATGCCCAAAGTGGGTAGTTACTGTCTCCATCCAATTTGTCATCAGAACAGATAACATGCGAAATACATCATTGTTGTTATCAGCCATGGCCAATGACTGAAACTGATGCAAAAGCTACCTGTAATGAAGCAAAGACTGAACAGAAAACAGCTCGTGCTATGTAGCACGGTCCACAATAGAATACATATGCCTATTTTTGCAGAAAACTGCACTATCGAAATTTCTACAGAAAATGATGAAAACACTTGTGCAGAACTTGCAATGCAAAAACGGAGCCCGAAACAACCTCAGATGCGATTTCTGAGAACGCGACCCCCTATGGACTTATTTATAGAGTATAGGGACCTGCAAGCGCTCGTGAAAGCTCACCTCAATCAGAGAACGTGAGTTGGAGGGGGTGCTGGTGGTGTAGCCCTGGGAGCCGATGCCCGCTCTGATACCAATTGTTGGAATTAGGGTTGCAGGAAAGCACACAAAGCTTGGAGAAGAAGAAGCAAGAATGCACACAACACACAATGTATTAGATTGTGTCAATGTACAAAAGATAAGTTAGCCCTAGAATGATGGGCGTATATACAAGCCGAGGGAAAAAAACCTCCTAAAGAGCGGTCCTAAGTGTGTTCACACACATCACTGCCTATATATATATATCAACACTAATGTAGCAAAGATAATACAATAATCAAACCACTTCTTAAAGTTGGTTACTTTTTGTAGTGAAGCTACAACCTAGAATCATTTAGTGAGGTCCCTTGACCACAAAACTCCAACATTGTGTTACTTGAAAATAGGTTTTTTAGACATACAAGGAACCACCCTTCAAAATAAGATTAGGGGCCCACATGCACACATAACATAAGCATGCTTAGGGTTAAAATGGACTAAAATACATGCACTTCCACACGTAGAAGCACATGCATACTTATAGAAAGTACTAAAATCAACTTCCTCCATGACATTGAGCATTGGCTATGTATGTATAGGAAGACTATCATGAACATATAAATGATAACCTAATGTAAATGTTGCTTACTATAGTGCGGTGATAATGACATGCTAAGTGGAAATGTGAGAACATTGTGCATATAAGGAGACAACAGTTCATAGCCTAATGAGGAGTTTTATGTCTTTAAACCTATGATTCATAAGCATATAAGAATCCAATTTGCATTCTCATGTGTACACATGCATGCACGTGTGTGTGCAGCTGGCATTCACAAAAAGAGAGAAAATTTGTATCTATATGTTACAGGTATATATATTTTATCATATTTTTGATGAATTAATAATCGTAGAGAAAATATGCTTAATTTAATTTGTGAAGGATTCAGTTTAATAGAATGTTCCAATGTGCACAAGATTATAAAATGTGCAAATGTGCACAAAGATATTTTATGTAACAAGGCCCATTAGCAATTACATTTGGGTAAAGGTTTTTATATGTACAAACCTTAGGAGATTTCATATGGTTAGTAATATGTAAAGCAATATCCCTAAAGTGGGAAAAGCAAGCCCAATTTGTATGCACATCTATTCTTAGCTCCTTGGGCTATTTTTAGGAATAAAAATCTCTAAATACTGAAGTCGTGGAAGTGGAGCTACACACTTAAGGGCGGGGATTGCAGCCAATCTTGTCTTCTGTGTGGTATTGTCTACTCTTTACTCTTTTTCTCTTGATGGTGAGTTATTCTAATTCTCTTGCCTTGTGTTATGCTATGTTATTTATTTTTCAATTAAATTCAAGTCTTTGTTTCAATTATGATGTAATTTGTGAGATTTTAAATTATTTTCTTCTAGAAGTACAAAAGGGTCCCATGACACTATATTTGGTTATGTTAGCTAGATTTGTATGTCCCATGATGAGGTTTGTTTAGGTAGTTCATTCGTTTTCCAAACAAAGTGATTGTAAACAAAGATGTGAAATGTTAATCAATGTTCTCCATAAATTTTATACATAAGTTGTTAACATATACAAAAGAAATGTTCACAAAAGCTCTTATAGATTAGTGGTTGTAAAGTTTCATGAAAACGATCACTTCTACGATCATAGAAAAGGGGCTCTTACATATGACTTAAAAAGGGTATAACTTGTCAATAACGTAAAAATTGTCAAAAATTTCTTCCTAATAATGATTGGAGTAGAACTTGACCCTAACAAGAATATAGGCTGCTGTAAGCTTTCTAGCATGAGAGTATAAGCACACAATGCACTTACACCAAGTCAAGTGGGGAAACAATGTTTTGTGGGGTACATCATAAGTTTATATGATATCTAACTTACATGGTTGCTGCTGGACTTGTATGAAAAGATGCACGGGAGAAGAGAGCTTGAGCTCTTGCAAGCACACGCACACACTCACAAAACCCTAAAAGAGAACACACAAGGTGAGAGGCTGAAAATCTTCTTCTTCTTCACACAACACTCAACACTCCATATATAAAGATAAGAGTACACACATATGAAAAGGTACTCAACCAAATACATACTAGGGTTCTCTATAGTGTGAACCCAACTAAATGAGCTGGTGCTATAACTATGCCAGTCTCTAGAATGGTTGTCACACAGCCTCTCATCCCACTGGCCGCATATCACCCATGATCTCACCAACCATGCCAGTGGTGTAAGTGTGGGGTCGATCCCCCCAGGCGGGTCATTAGTGTCCACCGCCTCACTAGATGAGCTCGATATCTCAACACTCCCCCTCGAGCTCAACTCCATCTCATGTACACCAAAATAAGCCTTGAATCTGCGGAGCTTCTCTGTACCCAATGCTTTGGTGAAGATGTCAGCGACCTGATCCTGTGTGCTGACATAAACAAGGTCAACGTCTCCTGCCAAAACCTTCTCTCTGACAAAATGGTAGTGGACCTCTATATGCTTCATGTGCGAGCATGAAAAACTGAGTTCCTGGCCAATTGTATACTGCTAATGTTGTCACTGATAGACAACTTGTCTCTCCACTGATAGACCCAAATCTGCAAGTAGCTTTCTCAACCAAGCTACCTCACGTGCTGACATAGCAGCACCTTTGTACTCGGCCTCTGTACTGGATAGAGCAACCGTAGGCTGCTTCTTGCTGCTCCAAGTCACAGCAGCACTCCCCAAAGAAAACATGAAGCCACTAGTAGATCTTCTATCTGAGATACTACCAGCCCAATCAGCATCTGTGTACCCATGTACACATATCTCTGTCCCAGTTTCATAAAATAGTCCACAATACAAAGTAGACCTCACATATCTCAGTATGCGTCTCAATGCATCCAAATGCGGCTTCCGAGGAACCTTCATAAACTGACTCACCAACCCAAGAGCCTAGCTCAAATCTGGCCTGGTGATTGTCATGTAGATGAAGCTTCCTACTATGCGCCTATACATAGTAGGGTCCTCCAAAATCTCTCCTGAATCTGCACTCAACTTGCCATTCTGATCCAATGACACTGAGATAGGCTTACAGCTTGTCATACCATACTTAAACAACATGTCCAAGCCATACTGTCTCTACAGTAATCCAATACCATGTGGGTGACCTAATCACCTCAATGCCCAAGAAATATATGAGCTCCCCCAGATCCTTCATCTCAAACTTCTATCTAAGCAAGATCTTTACATCAAAGATCTCTGCATCATGGTCCCCCGTAATGACCAGGTCATCTACATAGATGACAACAAGCACAACCCCTCTATCACTATGTCTCACATACAACGAGAAATCTGCATTGGCTACATGAAAGCCAATAGTGATAAGATATTCATAAATCTTGTTAGACCATGCTCTTGGTGCTTGTTTTAATCCATACAAGGCTTAAAACAACTACAAACATGCTCGGGGTGACTCACATCCTCATAACCAGGTGGCTACAACATATACACCTCTTCTTGCAAATCCCCATGCAAGAATGCATTCTTTACATCCATCTGATGTAAAGACCATTGCTTTGATGCAACCACTGCTATCACAACTCTCACCGTTGCCATCTTGGCAACTAGGCTGAAAGTTTCCTCATAATCAATGCCATATGTCTGCGCATATCCTTTGGCTACCAATCTAGCCTTGTACCTGCTTATGCTTCCATCACTGTTATGTTTTACTTTGTACACCCACTTGCATCCAATGGCTTTCTTGCCTTCAGGCAATTGCACTAAATCCCAAGTCTCATTTCCATATAGTGCATCCATCTCCTCATCCATAGCTTTCTCCCAACACACATTTCCAACAGTCTCATCAATGCATGTGGGCTCTACAACCTGTACAACTTTTGCCATGTATGCATAGTGATGTGCCACATAACCATCATAGGTAAACCTCTGCACAGGATTCTTCACTCTCCCAGATCTTTGCAACTTTGCATTCATGGCTTCCATAGCCTTCTTTACACCAGGTGTTCTCATAGCTGGTATCCCAAGATCCTCATCAAGGCTCATCTCTGCAGAAATATCAAGCATACTAAGGGACTCAATCACTTTCTCTTTGCCTTTATGTGATGTACTAATCACATTTGCAGGAGTGGTATTATGACGCAGCCTGACACTCCATGGTCTATCAAACAACTGAACCACTAGATGAGGACTCTCCTGGTTCACTCAAAGACTGTGATTGCTGAGTTGCATTCTGTGCAACCACATTTCCACTCACATCAGCCCCAACAACTTCTTTTTCAGCAGCATACCAGCTGCTTATCTCATCAAAAACAACATCCCTACTTACCCTCAACTTACGTGTAGTAGGGTTATAACACCTGTATCCCTTTTGCTCAAGGGAATACCCAATAAACACACATTTTTCAGCTTTTGGATGCAGCTTAGTTCTCAGCTCATCTGGCACATGCACATATGCAATGCATCTAAAGACTTTCAGCAGATGAGACAAATCAGGTTTTCTGCCAGTAAACCTCTCCTCTGGAGTTACATCATGTATGGCTGCAGTTGGAGTCCTGTTCATGATGTAAACTGTTGTAGAAATAGCCTCAGCCCAATAGCTATGTGGCATATTCTTCTCTCCCATCAATGCTCGTGCAATCTCAGCAATGTGCTTGTTTTTTCGCTCAGCAACTCCATTTTGCTGCGGAGTGTATCTGCATGTAAACTGTCTCCGAATACCATTCTTCTTCAAAAATTCTGAGAACTCATTGGAGAAGTACTCTCCTCCTCCATCTGACCTTAGGCATTTTACATATTTCCCTGTTTGCTTTTCAACCATAACTTTGAAATTCTGAAAATGAGTGAACACCTCACCCTTCTCCTTCATGAAGTATACCCACTCTTTCCTTGTGTGGTCATCAATAAATGTCACATAATACCTGCAGCCTCCCATAGACATGGTCTTCGTAGGACCCCATACATCTGAATGCACATCTAGTGCATTTCTACTCACATTTCTATCACGTGGAAATACATGCTTTGTTTTCTTTCCAAATTGGCATGCTTCACGTATTTCTTGCATACCTTCAACCTTAAACTTTGGCAGCCCTGTCATAATTCCTTTAGAGGCTGCATAGACTTCATTCTTTGCACATTCACATGTCCAATTCTTTTATGCCAAATGTCTGTGTCTGCAACAATTTTTGAACCATTTGCAAACATCGCAGCACTCACTTCAAGCATGTTTACATTCAATGTAAACATTCTACCCACTCTGTTGCCTTTTGCAACCAACCTGCACTTGTCTTTAAAGTCTTCAACATAATAACCATCAAACCGCACCTGCAAACCCTGCTCAATCATCTGGCCAACTGAAACCACATTCTTTGTTATGTTCGGAACATGAAGTACATCTACAAGGTACTTCACTTTGCCATCCTGCATAGACAATGGCACATCTCCAACATGGGTGATTGGATGAGTAGTGTCATCCCCTGTTTCCACAAAACCTGGTCTTTCAAGGTTTTTCATCTCCTTGAACCACTCCCCATGACTTGTCATGTGGTTCGAAGCACCTGAATCAATATACCATACATCATCTTTATGTGCTGCTTCAACATTTTTAGACATGGCATTAATGACATGCTGCATAACAAACAACCTTTCATTATCCTCATTGTTTCTGCTCGAGGATGTATAGTTGTTTTGCTGTAATTTTCCATTTTGTATGTCATCCTGCTTCTTATAACAATCTACCTGCACATATCCAGGCTTACCATAATAAAAGCATCCACGTGTATCATTATACTACCTTTGCCAATTTCCACGACCTCTTTGACCACCTCCTTGGCCGCGTCCACAGCCTCCTCTATCTCCTCGTCCTCTTCCCGAACTTGTGTAGAAGGCCTGTTGCTCTGAACTGTTTTTGTTTTGTGAAGACTGTTGGTCTTCACCCAAGCTCTTCTCTTCTATAATCAACATAGACACCAAATCTGTGAAATTGGAAATGTTTTCCGGAGTCTGAATAGATGTCTTGAACGCCTTGTATTGTGGCCCGAGACCACGTAGACAGACTTCCACCTTATCATCATCATCTACTGAAACGCCAATAGATGCAAGGGATTCCACAATACCCTTGATCTTCAATGCATAGTCATTCACAGACATACTCTTTTTCTCCACAGTATGAAGTTCATTCTTCAACTGTATCTTTCGTGCCTTGGTATTCGTTTCATAGAGTTTTACCAAGGTGTCCCATGCCCCCTTGGGGGACTTAGCATCCATGGTGTCCAGTATACTGATAGAGAGCCAATACATAACTTTTCTGGCTCCTTGGTTCCAATCCTTGAACTCTTTCACATCTGTAGCAGTTAGATTGATCTCCGGTATCTCCGGTGCCTCTTCATGCTCACCTTCTATATAGTCCCAGTAACCCTTTTCCATCAGAAAATTTGTCAACCTGAACCTCCAAGCATGGAAGTTGTTCTTATCAAGCTTCTTAGCAACTATCTGGTTTATGCCATCATTTGACATCTTGTCAGACACACAAATTTACTAGAAACAGCACTCTGGTTCGTCCTGCACAAACTGATGTATTTTCTGCAGCGGTACTGTACTACACTCAAATGTCACAATCAGTGACCTCAATGTGCATACATACACCCAATGGCAACTGTTGACCTCCTTGCAGCACACACAATGTCTGCACAAACAATCTGTCTTCCTGTAGTTCTTAAAACAGAGTTCTGCAGAGAATCAATGACTTACCCGCCCGCAGTGCTTTCTGAAAAATGGAGGTCCTAACGCGCTCGAAATGCGTATTCGACTGGAACTATATTGTCCAATAGGACAGTATAGTTGCCCTATAGCTTTACTCCCGCGAAGAAAGCTCCTCAATCAGAGATCGTTTACTGGTGCCTCCCGTAGAGCTCCCGACAAGGGTGTAGTGTGTCGCCAACACAAATAGGGAAGAGTAGTTGAAGCTCTTACCCTTGTATCGCTTCCTGTGCTTCTCTTGCTTGCAACTCCAGCCCTTAGCATGAACCAGGCTCTGATACCATGAAAAGATGCAGGGGAGAAGAGAGCTTAAGCTCTTGCAAGCACACACACACTCACAAAACCCTAAAAGAGAACACACAAGGTGAGAGGCTGAAAATCTTCTTCTTCTTCACACAACACTCAACACTCCATATACAAAGATAAGAGTACACACATATGAAAAGGTACTCAACCAAATACATACTAGGGTTCTCTATAGTGTGAACCCAACTAAATGAGCTAGCGCTATAACTATGCCAGTCTCTAGAATGGCTGTCACACAGCCTCTCATCCCATTGACCGCATATCACCCATGATCTCACCAACCATGCCAGTGGTGTAAGTGTGGGGCCTATCCCCCAGGCGGGTCATCAGTGTCCACCGCCTCACTAGATGAGCTCGATATCTCAACATTATAGTGTTCACAAACCAATGACTTTGAGATATCTTAAATTATAATAAAGGTTATCGTTCATATACTTACTAGCTAATCAAGGCAGACACCTAATGAGGTGCATGTTTTTCACTTACACACTACAGGATCGATCCAAGAAGGGATTGACATACTTTGATACAAAAATAGACTGGACATTATGGTTAAAATAAAAAAGTAGTACTTATGCTATTGATACTTTTATTAACTAAATTATGCTATAAAATAATTATAAATTGTTATCACAAAGAGAGAATTTGGTTTTATTAAACAATCAATTTAATATACCTCTATATTTATGTGGACACACACTCTTGTGCATGAATCTATTACATGCTTAAATAGACTGGGCATTATGGTTAAAATAAAAAAGTAGTACTTATGCTATTGATACTTTTATTAACTAAATTATGCTATAAAATAATTCTAAATTGTTATCACAAAGAGAGAATTCAATATACCTCTATATTTATGTGGACACACACTCTTGTGCATGAATCTATTATGTCCAAGAATAAAATTTACTCTCTCTTTCTTACACGATTTGAAAAGTTTACATTCAAATACTAAAATAGGTAAATATCTAATAATTAATGAGTGTTCCACACACGGGGACTACTGTGATCATATGAGTATTTGTACTATTAAACTTGTGATATTGAGGAATGCTCATTAAATATATTAAAACTATGAATTCTTAAGAGATTGGCAATGTAGAATGACAAAGGACTTAGATAAAATATTAAGGATGATAGCCATGAAATTTACTAGGTGATCATTCATAAGCACGTAAATTAAACTTGGTGTGTGTTTTCATGTAAAATATTAGGATAGTACCCCCGCGCGTGCACACACAGACACACAGAGAGAGGGAGGAGGGAGATAGAAAAAGTGTGGGAGAGGGAAATTAGCACCTTATGGAAAGAGACCAATGCATCTAGATATTGTACTTGTTTTAGATTAAACTTTTGCTTATGCCCATGTGCCTAATACATCTAGGTATACTACTTGCTTTAAATGAAACTTCTGCTTACGCCCCACGTGTCTAGTGTTGATTTCTTTTGACTAGTCACACTTAGTCAAAAAGATTTTCCCTTAGTTCATTGATAGAGGTAACTACACGAGGAACATGGTTAAGGTTTCAGAACATCTCTCGTCTTCTCAAGTAATGAGAGAGATAAGAGTGTGTTGGGACTTTTGAATTAGATAAGTTACACAATTGGATCCAACTCACCTAGAGATATAGAGATATGTGCAAAATTAGATAAAATACACATAAAGCAAAGTGGATCCACTGTATGTGCAAAATTAGATATACACAAAGCAAAGTGGATCCCAACTGTATGTGCAAACTTAGATCACACCGTAGGGTCATGAAAACCTACTAAATACACTGAGGGGGGAGGTCACCTTGCACTAAATGTGAGAGCGCACACACCCACCACAGACACATCCATATATGCACAGGTACACCGATGTGGGATTGACACACTCCCTCCCCACACACACACAGACTAGGGAATGAGTGAAGGGTCAGGGGGACACGCGCGCACACACGCGAGACCTCACATACGCACACATTGAGAGGGAAGGTTGAGGGTGTCACAGATACGCCAGCAGACGCATACACGCTCAGAGATATGAAGGAATGAGAGAGAAGGTTCGTTCCTGTCGCCCTGCAGGTCCTCCTCCTCTTTCCGGGTGCAGATCTGGTGCAGAGTGATGTATGCGCAATCTCTTCCTCCAGGTACTCTTCTCCATTATTTTCTCGAATTGCTAAATTTTCTGGTAGAACTCCGTAACATGAGGAAAAAGCACATCCTGCACCTGCTTTAGGGGTAAACCCTAAATACTCGAAGGCATGTAGAAAAACAGGAATTAGGCAAAGCGTTGTGGCATCTCCTTCGATACTTCTCGCCTGTTGCCTCTTTTCTTCCCTAGTATTCGGATACACCAAGATATAGACAATGTCCTAGTACTTGTCAGAGTGTTTGCACTTGGTGCTTGTCTAGATGCCTTTCTCATGATGTGCGTTTTGTCTTTATAGATACCTCAATATGTGTAGCGAGAATGTGACAAATGTGCCCTGGATCAGCTCACGCTCTGGTATAGAAGCTCATATCCTAGCCGAGGTTTCGGAAGCTCATTTGGATCCAGTGAATCTGCTACGAGCGTGGTCGGTGTCGCAAACTGGTGTTATTTCCGGAGGCCCTCCAATTTTGTCGGTTAACCAAATACTCGAGGCATTCAATGGCAGTCAAGGTAAATGGGTTTTTCCAGTGCCTGCCTCCAAGCTGCCTCCTGAAGAATCAGCTTCCGCCAAAAGTGGGATTTTTTTCAGTGACTTTAATAAGCACTGGTATGCTACACGCGTGGATGCTCATGCTACTAATTCTTGCAAGAAGGTTACAAGTTGCGACAACCACAGAGCTTCAAGAGCTCTTATCAACACCCTACCAGATGAACTGCTTTGCCAAATATTTCTCTTTTTGCCCTCGTCCCGTGACAGGGTTGCTTGTGCTTCAGTGTCCAAGCGTTGGCTTATGCTTCAAAGCCACATGGCTAGGGATATCTTTACAGGAGAGGAGGATGAAGGATCTCATGTGGATGCAGAAGAAAATGTGCAAGGTGAAGAAGACAGTGCAGAGTCAGGTGATGATGATGGGGAGAAAGGTGTTAAGCGGAAGAGGAATTCGGGTGCTCTCTCTCGATGTTTATCAGGGCGCAAAGCATCAGATGTGAGATTAGCGGCCATAGCCGTAGGAACAGGATCTCGTGGGGGCCTTGGAAAGCTGTGCATCAGGGGTGGATCGGCTATTGGATTAGAAGTGGGAGTGACAAATGTGGGTCTTTCAGCTATTGGCTCTTGGTGCTCAGGTCTTCGAGTTCTCTCACTGTGGAGCTGTCCCTACATCAAGGATGAAGGCTTGATGGCCATAGGAAAAGGTTGTCGCATGCTGGAGAAGGTTGACTTGTTCAAGTGCCCTTTATTGGGAGATTCAGGGTTGGAGTCCATAGCAAGGAGTTGTTCTCGTTTGTCTTTTCTGAATTTGGATGAGTGTGACCAAGTTGGGGATGACGCTCTGGTAGCCTTTGGGGAGCATTGCCCCACTTTGATGTCGTTGAACATTCAAAACTGTGTACGCATAGGAGATCACGGGCTTATGGCAGCTGTTGGTGGCCTGAAGAGGCTGAAGAAGATGAAGCTTGCTGGCCTTCGGATAACTGACAAGAGCTTAGCTGCCATTGGAACACACTCTAAGGCTCTAGTTTGGTTGAGTCTGCACAACCTGGATCTAGTTACGGAAGATGGGTTTGTGCTTTTTAGCATGGCTGCTGGGATGCAATCTATGAAGCGCTTACTGGTATCTTCCTGCAAGAACTTCACAGATGGTGCTCTTGCTATACTGGGAAAATACTATGGTCTCTTGAAACATATCTCCCTTTTCAAATGTGAGTGCATATCCGACGAGGGTTTGGCTGGCTTCATGCAAAGTGCTTCCTATTTACAAGTCCTACAGATAGAGAAGTGCAATTCACTAACTGGCACAGGTTTGGTTCATGCTCTTTCTGGAAGAGGTGAGAAATTAAGGGAAGTCCAAGTCAGAAAGTGTGAAGGAATAAGAAAGATACAGCCATTTTCTCCCCCTTGCCTACCTCAAAGATTGGCTTTAGAGTCTATCTCTATAGCAGATTGTCCAGGTGTGGGTGATTTATTCTTGGCTTTGTTGGGGTTGTTGTGCCCAGAAGTAACAACATTGGATTTAAGTGGGCTCACGGACATATCTGATGATGGCTTGCTGGCCTTTGTGTGTGGAAGTCGAAAGCTTACGAGTGTGAAAGTGAGTAACTCTGTGAAGGTCACTGACCGGGCTATATGTGCCATTGCCCATCAATGTGGACAATCTTTGAGGAACTTGGTTCTGGACGGGTGTAAGAATGTGTCCGACAAAGCTCTCAAGGCCATTGCAAGTCACTGCATTTTATTGGAAGATTTGGATGTTTCTGAGTGCACGGTCAGCAATGAAGGTCTTGGTCTCTTAGTGAAAGCTACAGGGCAGACTCTCAGCTCTCTCAATCTATCTGGCTGTGTGGGCCTTACGTTTAAGGTTTTACCCATGATTCATAAGCATTGTGATGGTCTGCTTGATTTGAATTTGAAGAATTGCAGTGGCTTATCAGAAAGGATGCTTGCTGGGTTTCGATCTAGAATGTGGAACTGCACTGTGCTGTACTAAGCATGTGCAAAAGAGGGTAGCATACAGGCATGTTGTGCTACCTTGGTTGGATCTCAAGGATGGGCAACAAGTTGATGCTGAATCAAACACGAATGTACAGAAAAGAAAGACGGAGGTACTCCAAAACAGGATGGTTGCTTATAACTCTACTACAACAGGTACAGCTGAACTGCCTAGAAAATGTCACCGACTTTGGTTTTTGCACCCACCGAGCTTTCGAGGAGGTGGGGCTGTTTCTCTGGTTTTTGGGTCCACCAAGCTTAGCAGGGGGGCTTTCAAGTTTGCACCCTTCCTTGACCTTCCGTGTTTTCCAGGAGATGCTGTTTTTGCGGGCATCCTTTTGGACCACCCGTTCCAATCAAAACCTGGTTGCAGCTCTTTGAAGCAATCGGATGTTTTTGGCATCTCTTGTGACCTACAGCTAGGTCAGGGCAGGTTGTTGATATAGGAATATAGTTGTTTTTATGGGGTTTATGGTTGCTAGATGCAGCCGTAGATCTTGTTAGTCGGTTTGTTTGTTGAACGGTAGGCTACATTTAACTGGTGTATTTGTGGGTTTTGGTTGCACACACGATTTAACGGCTCCTCAGGAGTTGTTTATGTTGTGCGCATGCTCTAACAGCTCTACTGGAGTTGTTTTTCCAAGCCCATATCTTTGAATTATGGTATCTTACTATGATGCACGTCGTGAAATAAAATGTAGTCATATTTGCCCTTTTTTTTTAGAGTGATGAAGTATTGGAGGGAGGGTGTATGATTTCAGCATCTTCGGAATCAAGTTTACATTTTGAATGTGATGTTTGGTGGGTGGCGGCGAAAAATGTAAATTTTAATGAAGATTGCAATTTCTGTGCCGGTTATTATCTGTTTATGATTGAAAGGTGAGCTAGGTACCTCTTTTGTTTATGATAGGTGCTTTCTAGTCACATGCATTACATTATTCCTTTGAAATATGGGGTGCTACCAGTTAAGAAGCTTGTGTCTTTGGGCACTTGTGCATCCTTAGTAACTCTCTTCTTGTGATACGAATGTTTTTATTTGGTATTGCAATGCATGCCGGCAGCAGCAGCAAGCTGCTGATGGAGGATATCTTGTGTTCCCAGTGTCGAGCTTTTTCCATAGCTTGAGCACCAAACTATCATGTCGCACGCTATTGGAAACACTTTGTGACTACTATCTTATCTTGTGCTTTTATCATCCCTACTGCTGTTGGAGGATATCTTGTGTTCCCAGGGGCCAGCTTTTTTCATAGCTTGAGCACCAAACTATTGTATGTGGCATGCTATTGGAAACACTTTGTGACTACTATCTTATCTTGTGTTTTTGTCATCCCTTGCGTAGGTCAAAAAAATCTCTGTTTCTACATCGGATTTTGATCATTGATCAGTGGTGTACTAGTTATTGTGTAAGTGCTACAATGACGGGCATGACTAGTTCCCTCAATTGTGTTTAATGGCCAAGTGCAGTTAGAATTTCAAACTCACTTGGCTATAACCTTGCAATGTGGTTTCATGACCTAGCCTGAAAAAGATTTTGTTTCTTTAGTGTAGTCGCTTGATAGCATTCATCTCAATACAAATATTCCTCTGGATCATTGCATTCCTAGATTCAATTTGCCAAACTAATTTATTAATTGGAATATATGAAGAATATTATTGAACTGCTTAACGAACCCAACATGCTGCTTCATCCATGCCAAGATTTTAGTTGTTAAGCCCTATTTTGGGTATGTTGTGTAAGGTGCTATGATTCGCAAATTTAACACTAGTGGACGCATTCTTGGCTTTCACTTTTTAGAAGCAGGAAATCAAAATTATTTTGAATTTCCAGAGCAGCACTTGAAAAAATCGTTCTCTTGAAAATGTTAAAAGTTTGTTCCTACCTTGTGCTAAAGCATAATACAAGTTTTTTTTGAAAATGTTGTTAAAGCATTTGGTTTTCACAAGCAATTTTAATGAGTAAAAGAGGGGCAACTAGCATATAAATCTCTTGAATCTCATTGCATATATATATATATATATATATATATATATATATATATATATATATATATATACATACTTTTTATAAATACACTATAAAAAATATCTATTATATATTATATACATATTTATTATATAAATATACATTTTTAGTACATATTAAACACAACGTGCCCCGGGGTGCCCTCATCCCCGCACTGAGGCTTGCTCAATCGAGTGGAGTATTGGAAAAAATGAGTGCCATGGCTGACAGCTGTCCTCTGAGTGGAAGGAGTCTCCAGAACCACATGCCTGGGTCACATTGTAGTCGCGCCAATGGTCGCCTCTCCTCAGCTCTAAATGACACGGGCTGGGGGAGATGGGATCAAGGGCATCGCGCACCGCAGATCTTGTTGCCCCGAGATTACTTCGGGCTTACACATCAAAGTCAATTCCAGCACCAATATATCACGAAGAAAAGTGCAGTTAGAGCATGTGCCTCTAGTAATCTCGGGGCCCGAGTTCTAATCCCAGCGGAGCAAGGGGGGGACCCGAGATTACTTTCAGGCCCCGAGATCACCCACTGCAAAATCTCCACCGTAGATCTTGGGGGGTGAGATGAGAGCCATTGATCCCATCTCCCCCAGCCTGTGTCATTTAGAGCTGAGGGTCTCCGCTCCCATAGCCTCCATGTCGGGTCCCTGCAACAGCTGCTGGATCAGGATCAATCTGCCATGCTCTGTCAAGCAATCCAATGTCCTCACTCTTTGGAAATGGCAATCTAGAACCTCCTCTGTCACGGAATCCGCTCTCCACAGACTTGCCATCATCCTCAACCTCATAACATACAGGCCATGGATTTTGCTGATCCTCTGACTGCTATAAGTATTTCATGGCGTGTGAATGCACCGATCCACTGAGGCGCCTGCAAACATGTCCACTGTGGTGGTATAGCCTGCTCAATGTCTGGGCGTAGCCCGGCCAAAACCGGGTCTGAGCCTGCTGTGGGAACTGTACCCAGCCACCCAAGCATACTGGGCCCAAGTCCATAAGACCCCGAGAGACATGTGGCCTCATCCCAACCATTTGATCCCTCTCCGAACGAAGCTGAGGATTCCAAATCAATGGTTGTCTCAGGAGCTGTTCATGCCTGAGCGATTATCTCCCACAGCAGCCCACCAGTGGATGCCACTGGTGGGTTTTTGGTTCTCGCCTGAGAAAATGAACCAAAGAAGAAAAAGATTTTTAAAATTCAAATTATTTATTGTACCAACAAATCTAAAACGGGAAGAAGCCATTGGTTGACGGGTCACAAAAAGTTGCAGATATAGAACATGATGGCAGGCCTTCAACTCCAGTGTGGTGGTATATCTGGCTGGCCCTTTTTGGTAGTGGTTAAATACGCCATTGCAGTAACACTTCTTTGTGGTGTGAACTGCGTGGGGGCTGTTGGTTGTCCACCAGCCTCCCAGTAGCCCCCTAGTGTGAACAGCTCTTCCACCGAGCTGGAGTGTGAACAGCTCTCCATACACTCCACCGGGTGTCTGGAACAGCGCAGGCCTCAACTGCTCCCAGGCCCGAAGCAAGCTGCCTGTGAAGCGGTCCTCAAATCTCGTACTCATCCCCACCGTCTGCATCTCCACAAATATCCATCTGATCCGAGGGTGCCAGGGACCCCAGTAGCCGGGACTCTGCCCTGGATGCGATGTAGGAGAAGGTCCTTCCATGGCTCCAATCCCGGAAGTAGGCCGCGGACAATGAGCTTGCCCAGGTGAGCTCAGCTCTGACAAGCCGGATCCACAATGCCAAGCCCTCCCCTGGACAAAGGCTGGGTGATAACTGACCAAGCCACCTTAGCCTTGGTCAGGCACCTCTTGACCATAGAAAGTTCCTAATTAGCCGTTGTTGTACCTGGCAAATGCAGGATCGCCAACAGGACGTGATGTACCACATACATAGTCGCCAACAAAACTTGGTTTGCCACCACCACTCCCCTGGCAAGTGAGAGCCTGGCCATGCTTAGCTTCTTCCGAATGCACAGAAGTAGAGGGCCTATCTACTATTCTGCTGTGATATCGAAGTCCACGTAGCATCCCGGGGTACCATCTGGAATCCATCAAAATGAAGGGCTGGGCATCCACATGGGTATAGGCGAAGGGCCGGTCCAGAAGCCACAAGACTTGTAAGGCGGCGCAAAAAACCTCCATAGCCCGCTGGAAGGGTGTAAGGTTATCCGGAGAGCCCCTCAAATATACCGCGGTGTCATCCGCAAACTCAACTCTTCTTCCAGGATGGTAGCGTAGTCCCTGTAGCCCTGTGTCCTCCGCTGTCAGAAAGCTGCTCATGGCCTCAGCAAAGAATAAGAACAGAAAGGGGGCCAGTGGGCAGCCCTGTCGGACTGACCTCGTCAGCTCGAAGCGGTCTTAAGCACCTGGTTGTGTGCAGGGCAGCAACAAGTAGGATAGCAAGATCTTCTCCACGTAGCCGAGCCAAAGCAGCCGCAAGGTGAAAATGTAATCCAGGATGCTGTGATCCTTGACAAAGCCCGTCTGTGTCGGATGTATCTCCCCCAAGTGAGGTTGGAGGCGTCTACTGAGAGCCTTGGCTAGAATCTTGTAGGCAGTGCCCAAAAGGGTAATCTCTCCCAGTGCGGAATGTCTTCTTTGTCTCCCCCCTCTTTCGGAATCAAGTGTATTAAACCGTCTGAAAGGCATAGAGCCAGTATCCAAGATCTCCTGGAATCCCCTCCGCAGGCTAGGCTCCAAAAGTTCCCAATGCCTCATAAAGGAGGAGACCGGCAAGCCATCGTCCCCCGGGCATCTGTCTGCCCGAGCAATCTCATCGCTAGATAAAGGCTCCATGAGAGCATCGCGGAGGCTGTCCCATACTACAGCCCTAGTAGACCTTCGCCCTGCACAAAAATCTCTGCCGCTGATGATTGTCCTCCCGTTATCAAGGAACTCCGCCTCTATCTCCCACGCAATCATCCACATAGAACCTGTCAATCCGTGAGAGATTGGACCCCCAGCGCTCCAGTCGGATCTTGAGAAGGACCCTCTTCCCTACTGAAAGCTACTTGAAACCACGGATCAGCCACCCCCGGAGCAAAACACGGGGTCTCCCACGCCGCACCATGCACCGTGTCATGGCTCCCTCCAATCCTATCTTTGAAGTTGTTCAGGCGAGACCTTGGTGACATTGAACCTCCAAAAGAAGTTGTTAAGGCGAGATCTTGGTGACATTGAACCTCCCTCCAATCCTATCTTTGAAGTTGTTAAGGCGAGATCTTGGTGACATTGAACCTCCAAAAGAAGGCAATCCCAAGTGGAATGATTCTAGTAACATAATTAAACAAGGGATAAGGAATGGTAACCTTGGTGACATAGAACCTCCAAAAGAAGGCAATCTTAAGTGGGAGGGATGCATTCCCTAGCCCCCAATGAGAAGACCCCCAAGCTCTCTTGGAAACCTCCTTCAGCATTATCCTTTAATACTAAAGGACTCACTGATGAAATTAAACCCAGAGTGATAAAAGACTGGTTATGGTAGTCAGACTTAAAGCCTTCCATTATATGCCTTCAAGAAATCAAGGTTGCGGGAGACATATTGCAGAGGAATCTTCTGACAGTAGTGTCCAAGAACCACCGTTGGTTTGTGACAAATCATAAGCAGGGTAGTGAGGGACAGCCATGGCATAGTTGAATCTCTAGTTGCATGCATTAAAGAAGTTAACATTGACCCCAAACACAGGTGGATTGGTATACGGATTGATACAGGAGAGAAGACATATTTACTGTTATTTCAGTTTATGTCTCGGGCCTTGCAAGGTCTAGACCGGAGTTGTGGACATCCTTGATGAAAATACAGCCACCAATTCTCCTGCTTGGAGACTTTAACATGGTGGAAGCTCAGACAGACAGATACAAACAAATGGGGCACACCATCAAAGGCCAAGAAAAGAAAAGCTAGGAAGAATGCAAATTGTTTCAGTCCTTGCATGACCTGGAATCCTCAAATGACTTCATGACCTGGAATCCTCAAATGACTTCATGGTGAGCAATGGTAGATCAGAACTACTGATAACAAGGAAGGCTCGGTTGGATAGATGCTCTTTGTCAGAAATATCTAAGCTCAACTGTAAAAGAACATTGTTCTTTCAAATCACTACCCCATTGTTGCAACTTTCAAATCACTATGTAAGGATAAACTCTGGATGGTTCCAAACAGACCCAAAACTGTTCCAAATGCCTTTAGTTTCAGGAAGGAATCAAACAAATTTGGGAGGACTCCTTTTCCTCCATTCATGCTCTGACTAGAGCTTGGTCACAAGCGGTGAGGGAATCTCAAAACTTTTTAGTATTTGTTAAAAAAGAGGTGACCAAAGCCCGTGCTCACAGAAGGAACAACAAATACTCCCGTCTTAAGGAGCTTGAGAGCAGAATGTCCACAACTCAGGATGCCACTGAGCAATGAAATTAATGTTCTCAGAGAAGATACGAGGAATGAGGAAATAATTCAAAGCCAATATCTGAAACTCTTCATTAGGGAGTGGTGGGCTGGCAAAATAGACAGGCCTTCCACCCAAAGAGATGTTTAAAATTCTTAAGAAGAAAGCAGACAAGGACTACTGCCCTTTCTTTAAAACCCCGAATGGATAGCTATAGCAGAATCTATAGAAGAAAATATGAACACAACAAAAGAATATTTCTCAAATATATTCAGCAAGCCTACAATAAAAAATGAAGAGAAAGACAAGGCACGCAAGGTGATTGCAAATTGCAGACAGAAACAGCCCCTAGCTCCATAGCAGCAACTTTGGAAGCTGACATCACTGAGGAAGAAATTGTAAACACAATAGAATGTCTAAAGAATGGAAAAACCCCGGCCATTAATGGGCTCCCTGCTGAATTCTTTAAACAGTTCAAGCAGGTGCTTACCTCACCTCTTCTTCGGGTGTGGTAGGAGAGCATAGAATATGGAGCTCTTCCAATATCCTTGAATGAAGGGATTATTAAATTGATTCACAAAAGGGGAGAAAAAGAAGACCTTTCCAATTGGAGACCGATTTCCATGCTGCCTACTGCATACAAGATCTTTGCTAAAGTTTTGGCAAGAAGGCTTAGTGATAAGCTGAAAATGTGGATCAGGGAGGAACCGAAAGGATTTATAAAGGGCTGCTTTATTCTAAATGCCATTATTGCTTTATGGGAAGGTGTGGAACATGCCCAGGAGACGGACCAAGACTTCATTTTCTTCAAAATTGATTTTGATAAAGCCTATGATAGGCTTGAATGGGACTTCATCCTCCAATCCTTAAAGGATATGGGGTTAGGTCCTCGGTTCATCCAAAAGATTGCAACTCTATTTGGAAATGCTAGAGCAAGAGTAGTGATTAATGACAAATTATCTGCACCTTTTGAGCTCAAGAAATCTATAAGACAAGGGTGCCCTCTAGCCCCTCTCCTTTTTGCTAGCTGCTGTAGATGCTCTAGGCTGCCTTGTACAAGATGCAATGCAGAAAGGGGATATGAAAGGCATTGAACTGCCTCACAACAAGGGTCAAATATGCCTATAGCTTTTTGCAGATGACACCAATGGATTGATTCATAATGATGATGACAAATCTATTAGAACTTTCTGGGATTGCCTTCAAATCTTCTCCACGGCCTCTGGGTCCCAAATTAATCATCAGAAAACAGGAATCAAAACGATGATCAATGACTCGCCGGATTGGATTGTTCAACAAGGATGTCAAATATTAAAAGAGGGTTATATATTTTGGCTATTGGGCATTCCCATGGGCTTTGGAATCTCATTAAAACAGCGATGGCAGTGGGTTATGAAAAAATTTAAAGCAAAGTTTGACAGATGTAAGGGATACCAATATAACTTAGCAGGAAGATGCTTGGTGCTCAAGCACCTTCTTATACCTACAACCATCTACTTCCTATCATGTTGGACGCCATCCAAGAAGAGTATCAAAGAGCTATAGTCATTATGCAAGAACTTTCTTTGGTCAGGAGATGTGGACATGTATAAAATCCCTAAGGTGGCTTGGAATTACTGTACACAACCTAAACAAAAAGGAGGACTTGGGCTCCCAAATATAGAAGACCTTGCCACTCAATTGGTAGCTAAATGGATTCTAAGATGCTTGTCCCAACCAAATTCAGACTGGTCAATAATTATTCACAGGAATTTGAGTGCTTAGAGGATGACAGAGAGACCGCAATGCAGAAACATTCCATTTGTGCCTATGTTCTTATAGCATTATGATCAAACCCTCTGGTGAGGAGCTGGTGAGGAGCTTTTGGTCCTCATGGAACATAGTAAAAGGACTCCTTTTCCTCTCAAAGAACACCAGGAAAGCAGCTGGTTTCTTTTGTAAAAGGACTCTATCTGGTTCTGCATCTGCCTACAGAATAGTGTGGACACTGACAGTTTGAAGAAAGCCCACAAAGTTTCAAAAAAGGGAGTTCAATACTGGGAGGATATTTGGGATTTCACAACTCAAATGTGGTATGAAATAGAAAAACTAAGGATGCTATAGAGAATTAACATAGAGGATCTCCTTTTCATTCAATCCAAGATAAACTAATGGGATCCTGACAAGGCAACACTCATATAGTGCAAAAATCCCCTCACCCTAGATGCACTTAATTGGGGACATTCTAACTCGCTGCTACCCATCCCCCCTTGCACTTCCATGGAATGCTGATGCATGTGAGATTAAAATCTAAATGGAACATCCTCTAGGATAGAAAACAATGGGAATTCCGCTTTTCAAAAATCTGGTCAAAAACTATTCCTCCAAAAAAATCAATCTTACTTTGGCTCATCATGCATAAATGGAACATCCTCTGGGATAGAAAACAATGGGAATTCTGCTTTTCAAAAATCTGGTCAAAAACTATTCCTCCAAAAAAATCAATCTTACTTTGGCTCATCATGCATAAAGGAATCTGGACATGCTCTAGAGCCAAAAAATTGGGAATTCGAGACAGATTATGCCCCCAATGCAGAGACAAGAAGAAGAGAGCATCCCTCATTTGTTTATCTCTTGCAAATTTAATAAAAGTCTTTTAGTCCTTGTGGCAACTTGAGTGACTTTTAAGCAAATTTGTAAAATCATAAAGCAAATTTCTTGCCATGAAATATCGCACGTGAGAGCATCACCTCACTCTCAATTCACAAGGACAAAAAACCTAAAAGAGATATTCCATAGGTAATTTACAAAAAAGTCTCAAGTAACTAGCTAAGCAAATCTTTAATTATCTAAGCTTGAACATTCAAAGCTAAGCTAAATTTTTTGTCAACGCACTTTGAGGATGCTTTGTGAAAAACATTGGCGATTCGAATCATGGTCGGCTTGTTCATGCAAGTGATGCATGTTCCAACTTCCATCATGAAGAAAGGATTTGAAAAGTCAGGGCATAAAGATGGGAGCATATATGGAGGGAGACTTAAGTAAAGAAAGCAACTTTATTATAAACGTGGGAATTATAGATTTGATGTGATTGAAAACATGAAACGAGACTTGCGTCTCCAAGGAAGCACTTTTCTTATGGTTTCTAGCCCATTATCCAATGATCCCTAAGGTCCACCACAATTAAAATTACAATTATTTAGCTCTATGCTTACAATTACATATTCACACACTAGACATATTCATTAATAAGTGCCCCTAAAGGGGCAGTAATTAATGAACACTGCAAAGGTTTAAACCTTAGCTTTGTTAATCATCAAAAACATCATCGTGTAATGCAACTTGGGTGTTCATTAATTAGTGCCCCTAAAGGGGCACTAATTAATGAACATTGCAAAGGTTTGAACCTTAGCTTTGTTAATCATCAAAAACATCATCATGTAATGCAACTTGGGGGGTTGAAAATGTTGACAGTTTTTATGTAAGCATTATAACAATTTTACAAATGTATTTTATAGATAAGGGTGGATTTTTCATAGCATTTTTGGTTGGCTTAAATTTTTTTTGAGGTGTTTTCTAAATCATAGGATTGAAAATCATATTGACAACTCGTTGTCGAAATTCACTTCCTTTTGGGATGCGGACAATCATACATGCCATGACCGTGTTCATTGCAATTTCAACACACCAACTCTTGTGATTATCTTCTAGGTCTAGGGAAAACTTCCTAGGCCTGCCCGCCTCTCAGCATTTATCTCACATTGATGTATGGTGCACATTTGTGAGGCTCCCATTATGAGAAGAAGCCATTGGTGCACGTCTTTAGTGGGAACCCCAGCTTAAGATTCCAATGGGGTGTGGTTGTGAGTGTTGATGGTTAAGAGAATAGGTGCATCTTTCATTTAATGCCTACTATCAAAATCCTGCAGCTTAAGATTCCAATGGGGTGTGGTAGTGTTGATGGTTAAGAGAATAGGTGCATCTTTCATTTAATGCCTACTATCAAAATCCTGCACCAAACAGTATGACCAAAAAATGATTTACACAGTAGAAATTAAAATCGGTATAGAGAGAGAGAGAGGGAATACGAGTAGTGAGTATACATAGTGGGGGAGTGGGTGATGTAATTTGACGCATGTGGGGACGCATGTCCTTGTATGTCAAAGGGACGTCCGACTGTTTGTGCGTGCATGCACACTTAGCCTTGGTTGATTCGTGGGCTGCAAAGACGTTGAGGAGCATGGCGAGGGATGTGGTGATTAGGAACTGGAGGAGGCGAAGGGCATGAAGCGACCTCAAAGAAGGTGGTGAGAGGGAGAGGAAGAAAAATGTTCATGACTGGCTTAACACAAGACTCGATTCGCATGCTTAGATTCAAGGAAGGAAGGTATGCATGAGGGTGAACCCTGAGTTGATGAAGCATCAGATTGGGTTGTTTTCTCTTTGTAGTGTGATCCTTTTCTGTCCTGGTAAACCTCCTACTAAGACAGAGGTGGATAAGTGGTTGCAAGAGGAGGTTCTTCATGATAGAGTGGTGTCTAATGTGTTTACCTAGGGAAGGGTTTTTTCAATGTTTTTTTCATTAAAGGGTAATCTGTTTCAGAGTTGTTTATCAAAACTCTGCTTTTCATGGGCCATAGGTTGGTGCATATGTTTCCTTTAGATCCTATGTTTGATGTGAATAGGAGTCTCCAGCATGCCTTCCCAGTATATGGGTTGAAATCTCTAGACTCCTACCTTGGCTTAGACTTGCTTTTTGCGGGATGTTGCTAGGGCGCTGGGCCCCATGTTATATATACCTTGGGATGATGCGAGGGGTGGATAGGCTAATAGTGTTTGTATTTTGTGGAATACCAAGATTGAGAATCCAAAGTCCATAGAAATTGATTTAGGAGATATAGTTAAATTAGAATTAGTTTGAAGTTTGGCCCCTTCTCTGGAGCTTGCTTCAAGTGTGAGGGATTTGGACACATTGCAAAGAACTGCGCAGGGCCGTTGCTTGAGAAACCTGAAAGTGGGGATAAAGTAATAGGTGAGACAGGGGAGAAAATAGTGTTAAGGAAATTAAACCCATAATAGTGTTAAGGAAATTGAACCCATTATAAGTCAAGCGGAAGAGGGGAAAGGGAAAGAAAAAGTCTGAAGGGGCAATTGGGAGGGAACTGGATTAAGGCAAAAGGGAAACTTAATCTCAAACAAACCAAGGATGAAGTAAGAAGGAGAGTCAAGATGAAGCAAGAAGGAAAGTGAGCCAATTAGGGAAGGATGGGAAGGGGAATAAATCACAGGGCAGCTCGAGCCCATTGCTTTATTCAAACTCTTATAGTTCAATGGGAGAGGAAGATAGTGGTACTTCTTCTATTCAAGGATTCAATTGGAAAGTGGATGAAGCTTGGAAGGGGATACATAGAGAGGGAGAAGTACAAGGGGAAGGGGTGGAGGTGGAGATGGAGATGGAGATGGAGATGGTGCTTAAAATAACTTTGACAGAACTCAGTTTTGGGACATTTCGGGCTCTACTTGGAATGCTAAAGGTATTCAAGACAAGAAGAAGAATGCTTTGTTTTGGTGGTTAGTTAAAAAGTGGGGATTATCTATTTTAGCAATTCAGGAACATAATTTGGGGTTAAATTCTTGAGGAGGGAAAGGTTTACGAATTGTGAAAAGATGTAGGGGAGAAGAGAGCTTGAGCTCTTGCAAGCACACACACACTCACAAAACCCTAAAAGAGAACACACAAGGTGAGAGGCTGAAAATCTTCTTCTTCTTCTTCACACAACACTCAACACACCATATACAAAGATAAGAGTACACAATATGAAAAGGTACTCAACCAAATACATACTAGGGTTCTCTATAGTGTGAACCTAACTAAAAATGAGCTCGCGCTATAACTATGCCAACAGTCTCTAGAACGGCTGTCACACAGCCTGTCATCCCACTGGCTGCATATCACCCATGATCTCACCAACCATGCCAGTAGTGTAAGTGTGGGGCCTATCCCCCAGGCGGGTCATCAGTGTCCACCGCCTTACTAGATGAGCTCGATATCTCAACACTCCCCCTCGAGCTCAACTCCATCTCATGTAAACCAAGCGAAGCCCTGAATCTACGGAGCTTCTCTGTACCCAATGCTTTGGTGAAGATGTCAGCGACCTGATCCTGTGTGCTGACATAAACAAGGTCAACGTCTCTTGCCAAAACCTTCTCTCTGACAAAATGGTAGTGGACCTCTATATGCTTTGTGCGAGCATGAAAAACTGGGTTCCTGGCCAACTATATACTTCTAATGTTGTCACAGAAAATGACAACTTGTCTAATAGACCCAAATCTGCAAGTAGCTTTTTCAACCAAGCTACCTCACATGCTGCCATAGCAACACCTCTGTACTCGGCCTCTATACTGGATAGAGCAACCGTAGGCTGCTTCTTACTGCTCCAAGTCACATCAGCACTCCCCAAAGAAAACATGAAGCCACTAGTAGATCTCCTATCTGAGATACTACCAGCCCAATCGGCATCTGTGTACCCATGTACACATATCTCTGTCCCAGTTTCATAAAATAGTCCACAATGCAAAGTAGACCTCACATATCTCAGTATGCATCTCAATGCATCCAAATGCGGCTTCCGAGGAACCTACATAAACTGACTCACCAACCCAACATCATAGCTCAAATCTGGCCTGGTGATCGTCGTCATGTAGATCAAGCTTCCTACTATGCGCCTATACAAAGTAGGATCCTCCAGAATCTCTCTTGAAGCTGTACTCAACTTACCATTCTGATCCAATAGCACTGAGATAGGCTTACAGCCTGTCATACCATACTTGGATAACATGTCCAAGCCATACTGTCTCTGCAGTAGTCCAATACCATGTGGTGACCTAATCACCTCAATGCCCAAGAAATATCTGAGCTCCCCCATATCCTTCATCTCAAACTTCTGTCTAAGCAAGATCTTTACATGTCCCCCGTAATGATCAGGTCATCTACATAGATGACAACAAGCACAACCCCTCTATCACTGTGTCTCACATTCAGCGAGAAATCTGCATTGGCTACATGAAAGCCAATAGTGACAAGATATTCAAAAATCTTGTCAGACCATGCTCTTGGTGCTTGTTTTAAGCCATACAAGGCCTTCTTCAACCTACAAACATGCTCGGGGTGACTCACATCCTCATAACCAGGTTGCTGCAACATATACACCTCTTCCTGCAAATCCCCATGCAAGAATGCATTCTTTACATCCATATGATGTAAAGACCATTGCTTTGACGCAGCCACTGCTATCACAACTCTCACTGTTGCCATCTTGGCAACTGGGCTGAAAGTTTCCTCATAATCAATGCCATATGTCTGCGCATATCCTTTGGCTACCAATCTAGCCTTGTACCTGCTTATGCTTCCATGACTATTATGTTTTACTTTGTACACCCACTTGCATCCAATGGCTTTCTTGCTTTCAGGCAATTGCACTAAATCCCAAGTCTCATTTCCATATAGTGCATCCATCTCCTCATCCTCCATAGCTTTCTCCCAACACACATTTCCAACAGCCTCATCAATGCATGTGGGCTCTACAACCTGTACAACTTTTGCCATGTATGCATAGTGATGTGCCACATAACCATCATAGGTAAACCTCTGCATAGGATTCTTCACTCTCCCAGATCTTCGCAGCTTTGCATTCATGGCTTCCATAGCGTTCTTTACACCAGGTGTTCTCATAGCTGGTATCCCAAGATCCTCATCAAGACTCATCTCTGAGCCAATAGACTCTCCATCAACATGAG
The DNA here is from genome assembly GCF_041138505.1 of Cibotium barometz. Taxonomy (NCBI): domain Eukaryota; kingdom Viridiplantae; phylum Streptophyta; class Polypodiopsida; order Cyatheales; family Cibotiaceae; genus Cibotium; species Cibotium barometz. The sequence continues at coordinate 49,941,463 of NC_141083.1, forward strand.
AATGCCCTGCAGAAATGTCAGGCTTACTAAGGGGCTCAACCACTTTCTCTTTGCCTTTATGTGATGTACTAATCACATTTGCAGGACTGGTATTATGACGTAACCTGCCACTCCATGGTCTATCAACTGAACCACTAGATGAGGACTCTCCTAGTCCACACAAAGACTGTGATTGCTGACTTGCATTCTGTGCAACCACATTTCCACTCACATCAACCCCAACACCTTCTTTTTCAGTAGCATACCAACTGCTCATCTCATCAAAAACAACATTCGTGCTTACCCTCAACTAACGTGTAGCAGGGTTATAACACTTGTATCCCTTTTGCTCAAGGGAATACCCAATAAACACACATTTTTCCGTTTGGAGAAACGCAAAACAACTAGACTAAGCCTCAATCCAGCTAAGTATGCCTTTACCAAGCGGATCCCTCTTAGGATACATAGTGTTTGTAGAAGGATTGGCAGTGGACCTAAAAAAAGTTGAGATCATAGTAAAATTGCAACCACCCAAGAATACAAATGAATTAGCCAGGTTCCTGGGATTTATCAAATAGCATAGCAAGTTCATGAGGTTCCTAGAAAACTTGTTAATACCATTGTACACTCTAATTGTGAAGGATGTAGAATATGTCTAATCGAGAGTCTATTAGGAAGTATTCCAAAATCTGAAACAAATTCTGTTATCAGCACCAATTCTCTAGCATCCAAACTTTGATCTTGTGTTCGTGGAATCAGAGTTACATCATGTATGGATGCAGTTGGAGTCTTGTTCATGATGTAAACTACTGTAGAAATAGCCTCAGTCTAATAGCTATGCGGCATATTCTTCTCCCCCATCAATGCTCGTGCAATCTCAGCAATGTGCCTGTTTTTCCACTCACAGCAACTCCATTTTGCTGCGGAGTGTATCTGCATGTAAACTGTCTCCGAATACCATTCTTCTTCAAAAATCCTAAGAACTCATTGGCGAAGTACTCTCCCCCTCCATCTGACCTAAGGCACTTTACATATTTCCCTATTTGCTTTTCAACCATAACTCTAAAATTCTGAAAATGAGTGAACACCTCACCCTTCTCGTTCATGAAGTATACCCACACTTTCCTTGTGTGGTCATCAATAAATGTGACATTATAATACCTGCAACCTCCCATAGACATGGTCTTTGTAGGACACCATACATTTGAATGCACAACATCTAGTGCACTTCTACTCACATTTATGTCACGTGGAAATACATGCTTTGTTTGCTTTCCAAATTGGCATGCTTCACATATTTTTTGCATACCTTTAACTTTAAACTTTGGTAGCCCTGTCACAATTCCTTTAGTCTGCATAGACTTCATTCTCTGCACATTCACATGTCCAATTCTTTTATGCCAAATGTTTGTGTCTGCAACAATTCCTGAACCATTTTGCAAACATCGCAGCACTCACTTCAGGCATGTTTACATTCAATGTAAACATTCTGCCCACTCTGTTGCCTTTTGCAACCCCAACCTGCACTTGTCTTAAAGTCTTCAACATAACAGCCATCAGGGTTAAACCAAACCTGCAAACCCTGTTCAATCATCTAGCCAACTGAAACCAGATTCTTTGTTATGTTCAGAACATGAAGTACATCTGCAAGGTACTTCACTTTGCCATCCTGCATAGACAATGGCACATCTCCAACATGGGCAATTGGATGAGTAGTGTAATCCCCTGTTTCCACAAAACCTGGTCTTTTAAGGTTTTTCATCTCCTTGAACCACTCCCCATGACTTGTTATGTGGTTCAAAGCACCTGAATCAACGTACCATACATCATCTTTATGTGCTGCTTCAACATTTTCAGACATGGCATTAACGACATGCTGCATAACAAACAAGCTTTCATTATCCTCATTGTTTCTGCTCGAGGATGCATAGTTGTTTTGCTGCAATTTTCCATTTTGCATGTCAGCCTGCTTCTTATAATAACAATCTGCCTGCACATGTTCAGTCTTACCATAATAAAAGCATCCACGTGTATCATTATACTGCCTTTACCAATTTCCATGACCTCTTTGACTCCCCCTGCCTTTGAATTGGCCTCTTCCACCTGCGTGTTGTTGTGAATTCTGGGACTGTTGTTGTTGCAGCTGCTAGCCATAATTCTGATTACCTGTTCGGCCACCTCCTTGGCCACGTCCACAGCCTCCTCTATCTCGTCCTATTCCTTTGTCCCTTACAATACACATAAGGTCATGTTGATAGAGAAGTGTGCTGCTATTCTTACCTTGGATACGGTACACTATTTTGGCCTTCCAAAATCTGATACTTCCTTTGTTATGCTAGCTATGCTCTAGGTGCCGGACTAGATGGTGCCGGACTAGAAGATGTAAATGCACTCAAGATTTATAGTCGCAAGAAGTTTTTGCGTTATAGAGGAAAAATGCTTAGTGAAGAGGAAGGGCAAGTAGACAAGAGACTCAAGAGCAGTTAATTATCTTGTCATTGTAAATATTTTGTTATATCTTTTATGTAATGAAATGATACGATTAAGTTTTAATTACAAGTCTGATTAAGAAAAAATATTTACAACACTTCAAAATGTTATAAATTTTGCATACAAAATTTCGTTACACTAAATCCAAATTCTTCTTTGTCGTCTTCTTGATGATCTCCATGCCGCATGATGTGTTGGTCCTATGCCAGCTTTCCACTTCAGTGTTCTCCTTATTTTGGCTTGATTTCGTGCTGCCTTTGCTAAATCACTCGTACGAGCCTTTTCCATTGATAGTTTTTGCCCAAAAGTATATCTGTAGAACCAATTGAACATTTCTTTGAGGTAATTTGTACGAGTCTTTCCTCCTCTATGTCGAGTGTTTTTGAAATATACTCCTCTAGCTTGGTAGTGAGATTTTTCCATTCCCTGGGTGCTCCACATGTCAAGAGAACCATCTTTATTCATGAAGTATGCACCATGTGCATACAAAATGTGCTGCAAAAGAAAACATGACCAATTCAGAAGCTATACTTCATAATCATTTCAAATTGATGAGTAGAAAGAAACTCATGTTTACCATGTAATGCGTAATGTTGGTACAACCCATGTATCGACCATGGCTCTTGTAAAATTTTGAAGCTCTTCTTGAAATTTTTGGCGCTCCTCTACAGTCATCGTGCTTTTGCTCATTAATTTAACCATCTTATTGAAGTCTGACCAAACCTTCTCACGTTGTCGTGCTGTGACACGTCCATGTACGGAAAATCTTCTCTGTGATCAATTCACATGAATTCAGAGACAAGGACATGCAAATAGTGATGTATAAACTGTACATGGGCTTGATATGCTAGTACTCTGTAAATAGGAGTTCAAATATAGTGTGATTTCAAGTATACAGTGATACACTGGCATGGTTGATTTCTTTTGGGATATACAGGGCATTTAAAGATGGGACACTCTAATTCATGTGGATGCGGCCAGCGGTGGTTTTGTGGTACCATTTTTGTACCCGGTGATAGAGTGGGATTTTAGGTTACCATGTGTGAGGAGCATTGATGTGAGTGGCCATTATTGAGGCATGAGAAAAATAAATGAAATATATAAGACAAGTGGCCAATAATATAAAGGGCCACATGGAAGCTTTGTGAGGGGCCAACGTAACTGCCAGCACGTGAAGAGAACTCGCTAGAAGGCTGGCGAGCTGGGCACGTGAAAATCGCTGAGGAGGTGCAGGAAACCTTCACCGGAGGGCTGTTCTGATGGGGGTTCGTGTGTGATAAAGAGGGACGGCCCGTTGAAGCTGCAGAGGGGGAGTGATGTTGTTTTGTGTGGGAACACTACGATGGCTGGTAGCAACTGCAACCAAGAGGAGCTGGTAATGGGGGAGCCGCCTCTGGACACAGAAGGAGTTTTGGGTAGAAGGGGTGTTGGCGCAGTCGCCTGGTAGTGGCTGGAGAGGAAGCGAAGAGTGTGGCGTTGGCTGCTAGCTGAGAAGAGAAAGAGTTCGCTCTAAAGCCTCAGAGGAGCTGAAACGCCAGTCAGAGTCTTCTACACAGCAGCTAAGAGAGAACTTGGAAATGATGAACAAGCTTCTGGAAGGGGTGGATGAGCGAAAAAAGAAGGCCGGGCTGGTAATACTGGTGGAGGTGTAGAGCTGGCTGGAACCTTGTGACAGTCGTCGGGGAGAGAAGGAGATCACTTTACTGCTGGGCATAAGGCGCACAGAAGCGCAGCATAAGGAAAGGCTCTCTAGCGCACTCGCAGGACTACGGTGCTTCTGATTACATCAGACGGATTCTATTCTATGTTTTTCTGTCCATGGAAAACAAAGTGGTATCATGCTCTTACTATTCCATTTTGTAGCATACTCTGATTATGTCTCTCAGGTTAAGTGCCATACGGTGCCTAGATCTATCAACAAAACAGTCTCAATTGGCTGCAGTGGATGAAGGTGGAAATGTGATTGTTTATGATATGAAGGAAGTGGCACACTAAATATCAGAATGGCCGGTTTTCCCGTGCATCGCCAAACTTTCATGGATATGTGGTTGGGTTCCAAGGGTCTAGATTGTTTTTCCTCCATGAGTACTCTATGCAGACACTAGATCTTCCACTCTCTTGGAGTATGAAGCATTACGTTGACAATGGAGACTATGAAAATGCATATAGAATGGCCTGTCTCGGTGTGACAGAAGCAAATTGGAGATTTCTTGGTTTGGAATCTCTTCAAGCCCAATCTTGGAATATTGCTCATGGATGCTTTTCACGTCTTCAAGATGTGTGCTATCTGGAATGATTATGCAGCTGCTGCTGCTGATCATGAGGTCACAATGTTATGGTTTTTCTTAGGTTTTGGAACCATAAGAAGGTTGGTTTGGTCATGTATATGAGGTGTCTATGTTGGCTTTGATTTTATAGTTTTGTTGGATGTTGAGCCTCTGATGCTCCATGATAGCCATGTGTATCTTTCATGTGAATACCATGAGGTGATTTTCTGGAGTGCAAAGCCATATGAGATGAGACAAGCCATGTTAATGTCAGTTTTTATATGTATCATGTGTCCAATATTGGCTTTGAGGATGCACATGTATAGTTGGGTACTTGATCTTTGATGGTACCAGCTTCTGTTGGTGGTGCTCCTTGAAGAGCTATCTGTTTGGTTTCCTTGCTGGATTTGAAAGCTACTCTCACAGCCAGAAGTCTCGCACTTCCCCAGCGACACCGCCCACGTCACGACAGCTTTGGTGAACCCGACGTGAAACCGCTGGGGTGAGAGTACGTAGAGATGGCTAGCAAAATGGAGCATTTATATGCAGAGATGAAAGAGCTTGAAGAGCGGTTCAGGAAGATTGAAGAAGAAAAGCGAATTCAGGAAGCGGTGGAAATTGCGGTGCCATTGGTATATAACAGGGTCAATATATTTGATGGTTTTGATCCAGAAAGCTATCTAAGGTGTTACGAGATAGAGATGAAGAATCAAGGGGTTCCAAAAAACATGATGATTGCATCTTTTGCATACCTTATAAGTCCTGATTTAAAAGATGAAGTGCTGGAACTAGCAGAGTATCACTCCAAACGATGGAGTGATTTTGCAGATGCACTTATTTATGCGAGTTCTATGAACCTAAAGCAGGAGCAACTTACTTGGGAAAAGAAAAAGCAAAAGGATGATGAAATGAGGTATAATGTGAGCTGTGATAGTGTTCCAGCAACGATCCGAGCCAATTTAGAAGCGGTTGTCGATGCATGTCTTATGGAGGATAATCAATTGCTATTCAAGGCTGATACAGAGATTGTGGAGGCTGTTTATGCTAAATTGGGACTACAAAAAGCTATTAGTGAGCAACAAGGCCTCCACAGTGCCAAAAGCGATGCTTTGCTACAGCCTCATAAAGATGCAATGGGTGAACTGTGCAAGTATAATCTGTCTTCCTTGTTTGAGGGTGCAGACATACAGGGTCCTATAATCATACCACATGATGTGTATATGCCTATGCTTGAGGAGACACTTGATTCAGAGAGCTTCAGGACAGGTGCTCAAGACCCAGTACACGAGGAAGAGGACATCGCTAATAGTTTCCTCTTGGGCTGTGAAGCATGTAAGCTGTGTAAACTTGAGGATTCTCATGACGAAAGTGCTCCTTCGAAGGGTATTCCTCAGGTGTCGTATCATATGTGTGAAGAACAGCAGGAACCAATGCTTCTTACTGAAAGCATGATTGCAGAGTTTGAAGATCTAAGACAAGAAGAAGATGCTACATTATTGCATTCTTATCTGGTTATGATGCTTATAAGCAGGATGATGTACATGAATATGCATGCGAGGAAAATAAAATATTACAAGATGGGCCACAAGTATGTGTGATTGATTTAGAGGGGGTGAGTGATATGGGTGATTCCAACAGTGATGTTGCTTCTGAAGCTGGTTGCCAAGGTTCTTTGGATTTGGGTTATCCTGGAATGCTAACTGGGTGTTCCAACAATAAACAGGGTGATGCTATGTCATCAGTGTCAGGGTTACCTTGCAACCACATTTGTGAGCAACAATCTCGAGCTTGGAAGCCTGTTTATGACGATGATTTGGAGAGGGAAATTGAATCTGTCTTTTTGGATCATACAGGGTTCAATGACATACAGATTCAAGGGTATTTGGGTGAGGGACCCATAATTCTAAGCCCATCTGCAGACAGGTATCAAGAAATACTGGGAGATAACATGCAGGATATGCAAAGTATGGTCACAGAGCCTCAAGAGGCTGCATATGAGCAACCAAATGGATATAGTTATGGGGGTATGAATGTTCATGATAAACAACATGTGGGATTGCAAGATGATAATGGCTTCAATGCGATTGATCTTGAATTGGATGCTATCCTAGATGATGCATTGGATGATTTCATGATATATAATAGATCCCCATCAGCTTTGGGCTCTTCTATGCTTGATGCTAGTCAACTGTTGGTTGCAAGTGAGGATGTGCAGGTGTTATGTAAGCCAAATGATTGTGATGAGATTGATCCAGAGCTGGAGGCTATTCTCGATGATGCCTTGTTGGACTTTGTATGTGTTGATGGTGTAGATGCTTTGCATACTTTGCAACGGCCTAAAGAAAAGGTATATAATAGCATAGAGGAAGCCAATGAAGACCATGCTTTTCCGTCATTGGATGAGAAGAATGAATGTTTGTCAGTGGGTGAGCTGGATCCGGGCAAGGTAGATTTGGATGGGATGTTACCAAGTGTGTGTTCCATGCTATTAATGCAGTTGTTACTTGGTGTGGCCATACAATATGTGGTGCAAAGGCTTCAAACATGGCCTGAGGAAAATTTTGAAGGAAATTATTTTGAAGAGCATCCCACTTTGAATGATGAGGATAATTATGTATATGCAGAGAATCTAAGTGAGGATAGGGCTTCATATGAGCAAAGGATATGGCACATATGCCAAAAGCGATTGGTATTTGATCCAGGTGGGAAAGCAGAACCATTCATATGTGATTGCTAAGATATAAATATCTTGCAGGCTAGGGGGGGTAGGCTAAGATGTCATGCTATGTTTCAACAAAGGATAACCCCTTGTGAGTGGCACTATGTATATTCTTCTACTGTTTCATGTTTACTAGGGTGATACCAACTGGGTCGGGTTTCACAAGGTTTAAGACGCCTAGTTGGATGCTTGTACATATACCAATGTTGGTGTGCAAATAATGCATGGACACTGAATTCCAGGACCAGTGTGGCACATACCGGAGGATGTGCAGGCTTAGAGGGGGTGGATGTCGTGCTGTGACACGTCCATGTACGAAAAATCTTCTCTGTGATCAATTCACATGAATTCAGAGACAAGGACATGCAAACAGTGATGTATAAACTGTACATGGGCTTGATATGCTAGTACTCTGTAAATAGGAGTTCAAATATAGTGTGATTTCAAGTATAAAGTGATACACTGGCATGGTTGATTTCTTTTGGGATATACAGGGCATTTAAAGATGGGACACTCTAATTCATGTGGATGCGGCCAGCGGTGGTTTTGTGGTACCATTTTTGTACCCGGAGATAGAGTGGGATTTTAGGTTACCATGTGTGAGGAGCATTGATGTGAGTGGCCATTATTGAGGCATGAGAAAAATAAATGAAATATATAAGACAAGTGGCCAATAATATAAAGGGCCACATGGAAGCTTTGTGAGGGGCCAACGTAGCCGCCAACACGTGAAGAGAACTCGCTAGAAGGCTGGCGAGCTGGGCACGTGAAAATCGCTGAGGAGGTGCAGGAAACCTTCATCGGAGGGCTGTTCTGATGGGGGTTCGTGTGTGATAAAGAGGGACGGCCGCTGAAGCTGCAGAGGGGGAGTGATGTTGTTTTGTGTGGGAACACTACGATGGCTGGTAGCAACTGCAACCAAGAGGAGCAGGTAATGGGGGAGCCGCCTCTGGACACAGAAGGAGTTTTGGGTAGAAGGGGTGTTGGCGCAGTCGCCTGGTAGTGGCTGGAGAGGAAGTGAAGAGTGTGGCGCTGGCTGCTAGCTGAGAAGAGAAAGAGTTCGCTCTAAAGCCTCAGAGGAGCTGAAACGCCAGTCAGAGTCTTCTACACAGCAGCTAAGAGAGAACTTGGAAATGATGAACAAGCTTCTGGAAGGGGTGGATGAGCGAAAAAAGAAGGCCGGGCTGGTAATACTGGTGGAGGTGTAGAGCTGGCTGGAACCTTGTGATAGTCGGGGAGAGAAGGAGATCACTTTGCTGCTGGGCATAAGGCGCACAGAAGCGCAGCATAAGGAAAGGCTCTCTAGCGCACTCGCAGGACTACGGTGCTTCTGATTACATCAGACGGATTCTATTCTATGTTTTTCTGTCCATGGAAAACAAAGTGGTATCATGCTCTTACTATTCCATTTTGTAGCATACTCTGATTATGTCTCTCAGGTTAAGTGCCATACGGTGCCTAGATCTATCAACAGAACAGTCTCAATTGGCTGCAGTGGATGAAGGTGGAAATGTGATTGTTTATGATATGAAGGAAGTGGCACACTAAATATCAGAATTGCCGGTTTTCCCGTGCATCGCCAAACTTTCATGGATATGTGGTTGGGTTCCAAGGGTCTAGATTGTTTTGCCTCCATGAGTACTCTATGCAGACACTAGATCTTCCACTCTCTTGGAGTATGAAGCATTACGTTGACAAATGGAGACTATGAAAATGCATATAGAATGGCCTGTCTCGGTGTGACAGAAGCAAATTGGAGATTTCTTGGTTTGGAATCTCTTCAAGCCCAATCTTGGAATATTGCTCATGGATGCTTTTCACGTCTTCAAGATGTGTGCTATCTGGAATGATTATGCAGCTGCTGCTGCTGATCATGAGGTCACAATGTTATGGTTTTTCTTAGGTTTTGGAACCATAAGAAGGTTGGTTTGGTCATGTATATGAGGTGTCTATGTTGGCTTTGATTTTATAGTTTTGTTGGATGTTGAGCCTCTGATGCTCCATGATAGCCATGTGTATCTTTCATGTGAATACCATGAGGTGATTTTCTGGAGTGCAAAGCCATATGAGATGAGACAAGCCATGTTAATGTCAGTTTTTATATGTATCATGTGTCCAATATTGGCTTTGAGGATGCACATGTATAGTTGGGTACTTGATCTTTGATGGTACCAGCTTCTGTTGGTGGTGCTCCTTGAAGAGCTATCTGTTTGGTTTCCTTGCTGGATTTGAAAGCTACTCTCACAGCCAGAAGTCTCGCACTTCCCCAGCGACACCTCCCACGTCACGACAACGTAGAACTACAAGGCTTGGATTGGTGCAGTCAAACGTTGTGCATTTACACAAATCCTTCCACAAGTCCCAAGACTTTGAGTTCTTTACTTTTTCTGGCCTCTCTAGAAAATATCTTGCCTTATATCCACTCATTGACACCTACTGGGACACTTCATGATTTATGCCAAAGGTCTTCTTGTTAACAGTAATCTAAACATTGCTGCCATGGCACGCAATTGAGTTGAGTAGTTCCTCTACTTTTTGAAGTGCTTCACGTTGTCTTTCCTTACCTTGCATAGTAAATGCATAATCAATGTGACACTTGAGCAAATGATTAAACACACGCATGAATGCATGAAAAGTACAAAAGTGGACATTCTTGAGTTAGAATGGAATTACAAGATTCCATTCGGGGTCTCTCATATGCCTGTGTTTGGCTCAGCTAGCATGTTAGCAGATAAGACACCACCAACCCAATTGCCAGCATTATCATCCATTGTGTCATTCTCATCATCTTGATTCTCTAACTTCCTCTTCCTTCCTGCCTTCTTCTATTTCTTTTCTCTCACCATTCTCATGCACCATGGACAAGGATTTGGGGTGTTAGCACCTTGTGGACACCTAAGAAGGCACTTTATTGTCTTCAAGTCACCTCCTAAATGGCAGTCTATTGTATAAGTGCCCTTACCCTCCACTTCTAAAATTTTTCCCTGAATCTGTGCTTTAATGACATTGGTAATCCATTTCCTATCCCCAGAAAGATAAGATTAGCAAAGAGGACATGCAATGATAATGTGCAATGCAAAATTGGAGGATGCTATTGCATTAATGATACATTAACCATTGGAGCTTGGGGAAAAAAGCGAGGCACAAATGGTAAGATTATGTATCCCTACAATGAGTTCAACAATATATTTGTTGATCTACAACGTCTTCATAGAGTTATGATCTTATTCTACGGACTGCCTAAACAATGTAAGTAATTTTTTACATTCTTTACGAGCTAATAAAAAAATCTTTTAAGTACTAAAACTTATCTACTTTTGTTTGTCATGCAAGGTGACAAGGTAAGTTTTGTGTTGAAAGTGGATGAGTGTTATTGAACACCCATCATTGTTACTAGTAGATGCATAATTTCCATGTTGTGGTCTTCCATTCCTGACATCATTCTGCTTTTTGTAACAATCTTTTGCCATATGTCCAAGTTTGCCACAATAGTGACATTCAATCCCATTCAAATTTTGTTGAGGACCTTGCCATTGTCCTCTACCACGAGCACCTGTTCCAACTCTCCCCCTATGGGATTGAAATCCACGACCTCCACGTGATCCAAATGATGACTGGGAATTTTGAAAATTCTGATTTGATTGTGGTTGAGTATACTTGTCATTCCAACCACGTCCTCCACGACCTCGAAGGGCAAATCTCCCCCTACCTCGAGAGCCTCTAGATGAGTAAAAAGCCTGATTCCTTGCATGCTCATCATTAAGGTCAATGGATTTTTGATAGCACACTGGCCTCCTTGCTCAAGGATAGCAACCATATTGATATCCAGGAAGATACATCATTGACTGAGGATGAGTATACACATCCCAACCTCACCATGATGGTGATTGCTCAAGTAGATAGACCATGACCATCTAATGTGAATGAGGAATGAGAGGAGGAAGGCAAGGATGAGGGGGACAAAGACCTACTTGAGTTTGGCATTGAGTAGGGAACTGAGCTTGTAACGTCAAATTTCCCTATACCACCTTGGCTCCTAACAAAAGAGGAATTACAAGAAGCTAGCAAAGACAACAATGAGCCACTCTTTTACATTGACATTTTTCTAGAGTCTAGTCCTTGAAACTCAGGTATAATCCTACTTCTCCATTAATTCCCCTAGTTTTAGTGTGTCACGTGCTTTCAAAGCTTTCAAACATCACGATTAATGTGTCACATGCTTTCAAAGCTTTCAGGTGAGGAACAGAGAGGACTGTCGATTGGGTGTGCAAGTGACATTCCCCTTTTCTAGACTATTGAACTTGAAAATCTTCTTGGAAAACTTAAAACACCACTAACCTGTCTGCGGAGTCCTTTCACACACCATCTCCATCGTTCATGGAACTCCGTACCTCTTGAGGAGATGTTGGAGCCACTTCCATCTTCTTATGTGGAAGAGAACCCCTTGTTATAATGCCAGTTGAAGCCCAAAACTCCATTTTCTCCTTTGATGGTTGTCGGCCTGCTGGGATTTTCCCATGACTAGTATTAAATTCCCAATCGGTTAATTTACACATGTTGACTACTGGTTGCTCTCTATTGAGATGTTGGTCGGGCTGTAGGGCAGGTCGACTACTGCTGAGGCTGACTCGTTATCTGGCCTGGCCGATCCAATCTGGCTTGGCCAACTTATGGTCAAGCCCGATGCACTGGCACCTAAGCCCACCAAAGGGTTGGCCGACTGCCCTAGGTGTATGGAAAGGGTTTGGATACACTTTGCAAGGCTAGCCTACATTGGGGCTACCTTGGGCGGCTGGCCTTCGGGCTGTGACCCGTTCTATATGAAATGAGTCTAAAAATGCCTAATCATGCATCTATGACTATGGCTGACATCTACATGCACCTGTATGATGAATTCTCCAAGTGGGTTAAGAGGTTTGCAACTAGATGCCAGACTTTTGTAGTGCATGTAGGTTTGCATGTAGAAAAGAGGCCAGCCCATAGGGCTACCCCAAAGTAGAGCCTGAGGCTCTTGCAGTGGTCATGGGGCAACCCCAGCAGGGGGGGCGAGGAAGGCCCCAAGCTATGCCCACCATGCCTTGCATGGGCTGGTTTGCTCTATCGACCAACCCTAGGAAGCCGGGCCCTGCCCAACCAGTCAATTGAGTGTGGGGCAGTCCCACAGTATTTATGCATGGCTGCCAACCAATAGCCTGGACACCCCCTTATTCATGCGTAGGGCTAGACAAGTTCTGTCCATAACCTGGTTATAAGGAATATTCAGCATTTAAAAAGCCTAGCCACCATGAATTCAGTCCATTATCTCATTATTTACAAGGGATTGACGCTTCCAAGGGATAAGATAGCCAAGGGGCTAGGACTGGTCCCATGAGAGCCTAGTACGGGATGAGTCATCCAAGTTTCCACTCTGCATTCGAGGTCAGGTGTGCATTGTCCTAAACATGAAGCAGTGCCATTCCATACTATCAGTCTCCTCTGGAATGATGTCAGATGATGTCACATGTACATCCAATTGTTGTACATGTGGCATGGCATTCTTAGCATTAAGTGAGCATTAAGCACAGCATTCTTGGCATTCATGAGCATTTAGAATGACATTTAAGCATTAAGTAAGAAGATGTGGGTACCGACAGGTGTGTATGAGTAGCTGATTGGGCTTTGTGCTAGTCGTGTGAGCATTAAAATGTAGCCGACGGTGGTTACAGGAGTCGACTAAGACATTATGGCAGCCGACTGGTAATATTCAAATGTGGACACATTCTGTAGGCCGACAATAGTATGCACTACCCGAGCAGGAGTAGTCTCAACTATTAAAATGTAGGCATATCATTCATACCAGGCAGCTATCCATCGTTTTGGTGGTCTTTAGTCCAAGACCCTAGGAAGGTGTGGAGTTTAACATTCAGCATTCAGCAATAAAGAAGTTTAGCATTCATAAGTCAGCATCGTCTCATCATCATAGATCTTATTAGATCTCAATTGTAACCATGTTATCTAATATAGCTACATTGCCCCCTTTTCTACATGTAAACCTACATGCACTACAGAATAAGAAGTAGGCTGACATGCGAAATGGAAAATTGTAGCAAAACAACTATGTATCCTTGAGCAGAAATAATGAGGATAATGAAAGGTTGTTTGTTATGTAGCATGTCGTTAATGCCATGTCTGAAAATGTTGAAGCAGCACATAAAGATGATGTATGGTACGTTGATTCAGGTGCTTCGAACCACATGACAAGTCATGGGGAGTGGTTCAAGGAGATGAAAAACCTTGAAAGACCACGTTTTGTGGAAACAGGGGATGACATTGCTCATCCAATTGCCCATGTTGGAGATGTGCCATTGTCAATGCAGGATGGCAAAGTGAAGTACCTTGTAGATGTACTTCATGTTCCAAACATAACAAAGAATCTGGTTTCAGTTGGCCAGATGATTGAGCAGGGTTTGCAAGTTCGGTTTAATCCTGATAGTTGTTATGTTGTTGAAGACTTTAAAGACAAGTGCAGGTTGGTTGCAAAAGGCAATAGAGTGGGCAAAATGTTTACATTGAATGTAAACATGCCGTGGGCAAAATGTTTACATTGAATGTAAACATGCCTGAAGTGAGTGCTGCAATGTTTGCAAATGGTTCAGGAATTGTTGCAGACACAGACATTTGGCATAAAAGAATTGGACATGTGAATGTGCAGAGAATGAAGTCTATGCAGACTAAAGGAATTGTGACAGGGCTGCCAAAGTTTAAAGTTGAAGGTATGCAGAGAATATGTGAAGCATGCCAATTTGAAAAGCAAACAAAGCATGTATTTCCACATAATAGAAATGTGAGCAAAAATGCACTAGATATTGTGCGTTCAGATGTATGGGGTCTTACGAAGACCGTGTCTATGGGAGGCTGCAGGTATTATGTGACATTTATTGATGACCACACAAGGAAAGTGTGGGTATACTTCATGAAGGAGAAGGGTGAGGTGTTCACTCACTTTCAGAATTTCAGAGTTATGGTTGAAAAGCAAATAGGGAAATATGTAAAGTGCCTAAGGTCAGATGGAGGGGGAGAGTACTTCTCCAATGAGTTCTCTGAATTTTTGAAGAAGAATGGTATTCGGAGACAATTTTGATGCAGATACACTCCGTATAGCAGAAAAATGCAGTTGCTGAGCAGAAAAACAAGCACATTGCTCAGATTGCACGGGCATTGATGGAAGAGAAGAATATGCCGCATAGCTATTGGGCTAAGGCTGTTTCTACAGCAGTTTACATTTTGAACATGACTCCAACTGCAGCCATACATGATGTAACTCTAGAGGAGAGGTTTACTGGCAGAAAACCTGATTTGTCTCATCTGAAAGTCTTTGGATGCATTGCATATGTGCATGTGCCAGATGAGCTGAGGAACTAAGCTGGATCCAAAAGCTAAAAAATGTGTGTTTATTGGGTATTCCCTTGAGCAAAAGGGATACAAGTGTTATAACCTTGCTACACGTGAGTTGAGGGTAAGCAAAGATGTTGTTTTTGATGAGATGATCAGATGGTATGCTGGTGAAAAGAAGCTGTTGGGGCTGATGTGAGTGGCAATGTGGTTGCACAAAATGCAAGTTAGCAAAATCATAGTCTTTGAGTGGACCAGGAGAGTCCTCATCTAGTGGTTTAGTTGATAGACCATGGAGTGGCAGGCTACATCTTAATACCAGTCCTAAAAATGTCATTAGTAATTCTCATGATGGAGAGTCTAGTGGCTCAGAGATGAGCCTTGATGAGGATCTTGGGATACCAATTATGAGAACACCTGGTGTAAAGAAGGCTATGGAAGCCATGAATGCAAAGCTGCGAAGATCTGGGAGAGTGAAGAATCCTATGTGCAGAGTTTTACCTATGATGGTTATGTGGCACATCACTATGCATACATGGCAAAAGTTGTACAGGTTATAGAGCCCACATGCCTTGATGAGGATCTTGGTATACCAGTTATGAGAACACCTGGTGTAAAGAAGGCTATGGAAGCCATGAATGCAAAGCAAAGCTGCAAAGATCTGGGAGAGTGAAGAATCCTGTGTGCAGAGTTTTACCTATGATGGTTATGTGGCACATCACTATGCATACATGGCAAAAGTTGTACAGGTTATAGAGCCCACATGCATTGATGAGGCTGTTGAAAATGTGTGTGGCTGTTGGGAGAAAGCTATGGATGAGGAGAGAGATGGATGCACTATATGGAAATGAGACTTGGGATTTAGTGCAATTGCCTGAAGGCAAGAAAGCCATTGGATGCAAGTGGGTGTACAAAGTAAAACATAACAGTGATGGAAGCATAAGCAGGTATTAGACTAGATTGGTAGCCAAAGGATATGCGAAGACATATGGCATTGATTATGAGGAAACTTTCAGCCCAATTGCCAAGATAGCAACAGTGAGAGTTTTGATAGTAGCAGTGGCTGCGTCAAAGCAATGGTTTTTACATCAGATGGATGTAAAGAATGCATTCTTGCATGGGGATTTGCAAGAAGAGGTGTATATGTTACAGCCACTTGGTTATAAGGATGTGAGTCACCCCGAGCATGTTTGCAGGCTAAAGAAAGCCTTTTATGGCTTAAAACAAGCACCAAGAGCATGGTTTGACAAGATTTCTAAATATCTTGTCACTATTGGCTTTTATGTAGCCAATGCAAATTTCTCACTGTATGTGAGACACAATGATAGAGGGGTTGTTCTTGTTGTCATCTATGTAGATGACTTGATCATTACGGGGGACCATGATACAGAGATCTTTGATGTAAACATCTTGCTTAGACAGAAGTTTGAGATGAAGGATCTAGGGGAGCTCAGATATTTCTTGGACATTGAGGTGATTAGGTCACCACATGGTATTGGATTACTAAGAGAAAGTATGGCTTGGACATGTTCTCCAAGTATGGTATGACAGGCTGTAAGCCTATCTTGGGCATTGAGGTGATTAGGTCACCACATGGTATTGGATTACTGAGAGACAGTATGGCTTGGACATGTTGTCCAAGTATGGTATGACAGGCTGTAAGCCTATCTCAGTGCCATTGGATCAGAATGGCAAGTTGAGTGCAGATTCAGGAGAGATTTTGGAGTATCCTACTATGTATAGGCACATAGTTGGAAGCTTGATCTACACGACGATCACCAGGCCGGATTTGAGCTATGCTGTTGGGTTGGTGAGTCAGTTTATTCAGGTTCCACGGAAGCCACATTTGGATGCATTGAGACGCATTTGGATGCATTGAGACGACACCATACTGAGGTATGTGAGGTCTACTTTGCATTGTGAACTATTTATGAAACTAGGAGAGAGAGATATGTGTACATGGGTACACAGATGCTGATTGGGCTGGTAGTATCTCAAATAGAAGATCTACTAGTGGATTCATGTTTTATTTGGGGAGTGCTGCGGTGACTTGGAGCAGCAAGAAGCAGCCTATCCAGTACAGAGGTGCTACTATGGCAGCATGTGAGGTAGCTTGGTTGAGAAAGCTACTTGCAGATTTGGGTCTATTAGTGGATAGACAAGTTGTCATTTTCTATGACAAGATTAGCAGTATAGTTGGCCAGGAACCCAATTTTTCATGCTCGCACGAAGCATATAGAGGTCCACTACCATTTTGTCAAAGAGAAGGTTTTGGCAAGAGATGTTGACCTTGTTTATGTCAGCACACAGGATCAGGTCGCTGACATCTTCACCAAAGCATTGGGTATAGAGAAGCTCCGCAGATTCAGGGCTTCGCTTGGTGTACATGAGATGCAATCATTCGGAAAAAAACCCCACCCCATTAGGACTTCCTAATAAACCACAAACCTTTTCATTCACTAACTAGCTTTTCTTATTCCTTTCGGAGGGACAAACACCATTGAACATCATTCAACATCAAAGCCATCGACAAATCTTATCCATTCTCCCCACATAAAGGTCTTCAACGTGATCACAAGGACGCAATCGCCATAAAGAAGGGAGGAATGTTAACCCATTCCTAGGGTTAACAAGAGCTACCACCAATTTTTTACATCAAGGAGTCAAGGTAGATACACCAAACGATCATACATTCAAGATATAAAGAAATGGTGTCCAAATCTATAGTTTGGACAGGCGCCCGTAATGGTGTGACAGAGTATTTATGGCAATTCCTGCTTTAAGAGCATGTGGTAGCATGTAGGATGAAGTCCCAAGTGATGTTATTCATGGATATATTATGAGAGTAGTCATTGTAATAACATTAGGCCTGTTATAAGCCTAAAGTGTCCCACCAGCCACAATTTAAGTGAGTGTGAACACTTATGGCCATGTATATAAGTGAATTTCTCTCATAATACAACATACTCTCCCATTGTGAAATTGAGTCTTGCTCTTGCCTCTTTCTAACCTCTCCCTAATGCATGCTAGTGAGTGTGTGTGAGTGAAGTGAGGTGAGAGGATGGACGAGTATCTGTAGTGCAATGCGACAGTGTGACAACACTCACCGGGAGGCGCGGTGGAATTGCTTCTCAAGGAGTTGTAGAGCTTGGAAACCTCAAGGGCTATGAGCTCAGCCCCACCATTGGAAAGATCCTCACGACAGTTGTGGTCCACCAAGTAATCTCTTATTGGATGTGTTTCAAGGAGGGTTAGTGTGAGCCATAACAGGAGTATATGCGATGAGCTTGAGGGAGAGTGTTGATAGCCCAAGCTCATCTTCATCTATGGATGTACATTATGAGCTTGAGAGGGGCTGTTGAGATTACAAGCTCGATGACAGCTAGAGCGAGACACGATATGTGCTAGCATGGTAGACAGTAGCATGTGTGTGACAATAAATGGCCACGTCTAGCTAGCCACAGTGTGTGGACATTAGATAGGGTTATTTGGTGTGTGAACATAGCACATGTAGTGTGTGTGGTGTGTAGTCTTCTTCTATTATGCATTGGGTGAGAGTGGATATGGCTTCCTCTATGGTTAGGGCTATATTAATCTATTAATGTTTGCTCTCATGTGTGTGTGATCTCTCATTATCTGTCTTTTATCAAGAACCCCACTATGTTTAGGTGCATAGTGGGCAGATTGATCTACATGACCATTACTAGGCAAGACTTGAGATATATTTTTAGACTTGTGAGTCAGTTTATGTAGGCTATCTAGGAAGCCACACTTGGATGTGGCTAGACACATTCTCAGGTACATAAAGTCCACAATTCATTATGGACTTTTCTATGAGGCTGGTACAAAGATAAAACTACATGGATACATACATGCTGATGATTGGACTGGTAGTGTCACAAAAGGGAGGTCTACCTAGTGGCTTTATGTTTATGTTTGAGAGTGCTACTGTGAGTTGTAGTAAGAAATAGCCAATAATTTCTTTGTCGAGTACAGAGGCAGAGTATAGGGGTGCTGCAATATGGTAGCTTAGTTTTAGGTGAGCCCTTGTGGATAGGGAACTTGTCACTTATTGTGAAAACATGAATAGCATATAGCTAGTAACCCAATATACCATGCTGTATAATGAAGCACATTGAGGTGCATTATCACTTTTTGAGGGAGAATGTTCTAGCCAGGTGATGTAGATCTGATATATGTCTGCACGGAGGATGAGGTAGTTGACATCTTCACGAAGGCATTGGGCACACTGGAGCTCCACAAGTTTAGGAGCTTACTCGGAGTGCAGTGTGTGGAGTTGAGATCGAGGAGGAGTGTTGAGATATCAAGCTCAACTAGTGTGGACATTGATGACCCGCCTAGGTGATAGCTTCCACATTTGTGAGATTATGGTTGATATGCTACCACTCGTGATAGGTTGTGTGACAGCCACTTTGGAGCTCTAGAGTTATGGCATAGTTATAGCACCAGCTCACATAATCGAGTTCACACTATAAACCGACCATTATATGTTATGTAGGAGAGTACTTTCCCTTATATATGTACTCTTATTTTTTAGTTATATGGTTGTAGAGAAGAGAAGAAGATAGAAGAAAATTTAGCCATCTATCTCTCTCTTGTGTCTTGGTCTCTCTCTCTCTCTCTCTCTCTCTCTCTCTCTCTCTCTCTCTCTCGTGTGTGTGTGTGTGTGTGTGTGTGTGTTGCTTTTAAGGAACTCAATCTCTTCCTCTCCCCCGCATTCTCTTTATAGCCATCATCATATTTGTCCCAAAGATAGTGAGATGTTCAATATGCAATTAAATTTTTTTCATATCCTTAGGGACATAGAATATTATTTAAATAAGAATCTGGAAGAGTATGATCGAATCATGTATAGAGATTCTATGGTTTTTGAGGAAAATAAGTTTATCCACATTAATAACTTGGTTTCTTTGGTTATCACATTAGATTTGTTTGCCATATTTTCATGCTTTTAGAGGAAGATGAAAAGGAAGAAGATATGATCCCAAAGAAAAAAACCAGTGCAGTGGAAAAATACCATGAGGAGAAGCTAGTACAAGAGACATTGAACCTATAGGAAGAGAGAGATGAACTATGAGTTGAATGTGAGAAGGCTTCAAGAGGAGGCAATTCTTAGGACAATGGTGAACTAGTGGTGGATAGTAGCATTTCCCCTAGTCCTATGCTCCCATCATTTAGATTCAAAGGAAATGAATATGTGTTAACTATAGATATTCAAAATGTCTTTCGCATAAGGGAGGATTACTACCTTTCAATATTTGCTCAACATTTGCAACAAGAGAAAGGATTGTTGATCCAAAGCCCAAGATAAATATTTGAATTTGGATTTAAAGATAAAAGATAATGAATATATATGGATAATGTAAGTGCATTATCTCTTTTATACAATGATGTTGTAATTCCATTAGCTCTTTTATACAAAGATAAAATATAATGAATATACATGGATGTTGTAAGTACATTATTAGCTCTTTTATACAATGATGCTCATTAGTATGAGGTAAAAGGTCTTTCAAGTGAAGATGAATTTTAATAAATAAAAAAAGGATTAAATATTTGGCATACTTATCATATGCACTAGGTTAATGTGGAATAGAGGAGCCAATTCAACTTGCATGTTATGGAAAACATGAGATTGTTTGATACAATAAGAAAATGTTATTTCCTTGGCAAAAGATTAAAGATCAGGTAGAGATGATGACCCTAAAAAAGAGAAGATCATGCAAAGCCAAAGATCTCTATCCATTGAAGAGATCTCCTAGTCCTGATTATGTAATAAGGCTATCAGATTCTAAAGTAGTTACCTATCTTTTATATATCTTTGTCCTAATGCCCTCAAGTCAAGACATTTTAATCCTCCATTTGATCTATGCTAGGCTTGTTATCTTCTTTGTTTTTAAACAATTTGTATTGCATTTTTCTCCCTTTCCACATGAAGTTTTTTTTAGGAGCTTGAATCCTTTCTTTATCATCTTTAAATTTTTGAAGACTCTGTTCTAATTTTTATTTCATGAAATCAATCTCACAATAATGAGCAAGATGATTTTCTACTTTGAGAACATCAATAAGAGCTAACATATTTCTTGTATAATCATAAAAACCACTATATCCATCACCAAAAAATTTCACAAATAAATCTACATTCTAAAATGATGGGGGTGCCTTGTAAAAGAATCTTTAGGGTACATATTACCTTCCATCCAGAGATTAATGTTTTTCTTACCCTTAAGGTGAAGAGTTTTTGCTTCTAGATGTGTTATTGTGTTAGCTTTATTATGTTTCCTCACTATTTCATACTCCCTATCTCGTAAATTAAAACTTTATACAAGGGAAATAGAGTTAATCATAAGTAAATTAGTTTCTAGTAGCACACATGTCAAAGAAGAAATAAGACAATGAAGAAGAAAGATGAAGATCAGTATTTTTGTCTAAGTAGCATGAAGCCAATCAAATTAAATACTAGAGATTCATTTGATCTGTAATAGCATGAAGTAGAAAAGGTTGATTGTTTTTTATTCCAAAAGATACCAGTACAAAAAAAATGATAGATGTGCTTGCTTTGTTGATGAAGTAACAAGTACAACAAAAGAGCCAAAGGATACAACTAAAGGCAAAAATGTCAATAGAACCAACTAGTGAAACAAAAGAGCCAAAAGATGCAACTAGTGAGAGCGTCGACACAACCAACTAAGAATGAACGAAAAGCCACCATGCCAACATGAGAAAACTTTCCTACTCCACCTTCTTGAACATGGGATGTAAAAAACAAGTTTAGCATATCACATAATTATGTATGCAATGTGTACTACATTCTTCTCCACTCTTAAATAAGAGAATTACTTTTTACTTACGTTATGTGATGACTGGGTGATGGCCTCTACTACACCACCTACAAACATACAAGAAGAATATGCAATGGGATTAAAACTGGGGGACACTAAGATTCCCAGCCCCAAGGGCACCAATCAACCTGGCTCCTATCCTCAACCCTCCAGCTGACACAATCTGACACCTATATACACCGCAAACTTTCTAATCACATCTAGCTGATCCTCTAGCTTTCCTCCTAGGTCAGCACTAACCTCCAGCACCTTTGATCATCCAACTACAAGCCTCAGCTAACCTCATCTGACATCCAGCTGAACAAAACATTTCCCAATTTTGTGACACAGAACTGGCCAGATTCTGACTGTAACCTAATTCGGAAGCCAGTTGCTCACCCCTCAGAAACTTGTCCACATAACTCATAGAATGTTCTCTAACATCAAAAAACTTCACAACCTTTCTTAAGACACCTTCAACAATGTGTAGGTGTAGATGGGTGGGCTACCAGATCTCCCCTGCTAACTTTCTACTAACCTGAATATAGCCCAACTGACTCACATCTAAGTGAAATCTAACTCCGAATGCTGACGCTTATTCCTCCAGGCTCTCCAAACATCTTCAAACATCAACTAACCTCAAGATCTAACCCTCAAATCCTCTTTGAACCAATTAGCTACCCTTTGTTGACACCTCTCTGAATCAGATCATCTGACCTAACTAATAGCTAACTAAAAACTGACTCAGAATTCTTCCTCCCAGTATCCTCTGACACCACTATGCTCTCATACACCTTAAAACTCACCAAGACCCAACACAACAAACCCTCAGTGTGGATAGCAACTCACAATCTACTGACTCAAGGACAACTTCATCCCTCTATTTCTTATGAGTGTTGACTGTTGTTGATAGACCTCTGGCTATCATAACAAACTCCAAATAGGTTCCACTCAACCCAGATAGTCTGGTTCTCACCCTCTACACACACAACTGACAAGAATTGACATTCAACTAACTCAGTCTGACTCTAGCCTCTCAATTGAATTGACTCAATTTTGACACAACAGACTATAGATTTGCACTCACAGGGGTTCCTCCTCCATCATTCAATCAAAACAACACAAATAAGGCACCACGGTCAAAAACACATCAAATCACATAGAACTCAAGCTCTACACACTATATTCTTCATTGAAACAAAAATAAATAGTCTCAAAATCTTTGATACTCAGGGATCAAAGAAAATAAAAGAAAAAAACAGAAAACTCTTGGGTCCATAGGTACGACAAGCAGCATCTTAAAACTTCATAGAAGTCAGCATCTCAACAGCAACAATTGAGGAGTTCTAATCTAGACTAAGTATCTAACAGAGGGTCTATATAGAGAACCTAAGGGACACACCTCTTAGCCAATTCTTTGGACTCTATCCCTTCCTCTGCTTTGATTCAATTAGCCTTCTCACACTGTACTGTCCCTTTCTTTTGAAAATTTGAACAAAAACTACAGTACCCCAACCTGCAACTATTGATAGACCTATAGGACTCCACTCAACTACATTTTGGGTTCTCCTCTCTCACTCGTTGGTAACATGACCCACACTGTCTTGGAGAGTCCCTCACAAAAAACTAAAATCTTCTACTTGAACCCCATCGCTACCTTGATTTCTTCCAAAAAGTAGTGCCACTCGGCTTCCTTTGTTCTCCCACACTCTTTCTATTTTCCTTTCGCACACCTACACAAATACACCCGGCTGCCATGTAACTTTTTCCACCTTGGACTCATTTCATATCATCTTCTATACATTTCTTATATCTATATATTGTGTTTAGGATGGGATTGAGATTCTCCTCACACATAGCCCACCCCTGGATGAAAATATTCATGTTTTCATGCCTTATTTCTTGCAACTCTTGTTCCTGTCGATCTACCTTTCCATCTTTCCAAGACCAAATTCCAAAATGCCACTATAAAAACAACTTCCAACGATGCATAAAGAAGCTTTGTTTTGCAACCCATCCCCCAGCGTCAAATGGCATCACCTTTCCATGCTGAGGCACATTCCTTTGAAAAAAAACACCCAAATATTCTTCTTCATCAGGGCCCACCATCTGCGCTTTTTGTATCACCAAAACCTCATAAGCGCTCACACCACAAGCACCATAGTAAACATTACCATTATCAAATAAAAACAAATCCTTCATGTTCTCTGCTGCAACAACAACTGACAACCCACTACGAGATGCATCCACAACATATCCAGCATCATCCTTACACTCAAAGTATGACCCATCTCAGTCAACCATTATGCTACACTCATCCTCATGCTTAGCATACTCAAAGAGGCAAACACCCTCCATATTCTCTTTTTCAAAAGAATCATCTCCAAGGCAAGGAAAATCATCAACATCATAAGGAAAATCCAAAGAGCTCTTCTTAGCCACGTCCACACTCACATCACTCTCATCATTCCCAACAATGTGAGACACTTTTGTCTCCTCATTTGCTGCTCTCTGGCTTCCTCATCTCCAAGACCTTAGGCATCTCTTCAAGACTTTCTACACCTTGCAAAGCATACTTAGCCTCGTCCAAGCTCTCCTGACCTGACTCCATATTAACACATGCATCATCTCCCACATTGGCTAACACATATGATCACTATCACTTTCAACCAAGCCTTCATTTTCTTCACACTCAATCACTGCACTAGCAACTGCTCCTTCATCATCAAACTCCAAGTCACATGACACTACATCTAGACTCACACAAACATGAGACATATCATGTTCCACCACTGACTCTGATATCCCCTCCTCTCTTCATGTACCTTCTAACTCCAACACTCTATCATAAGGCGCGTCTACAAACTCAATTCTTTGAATAGCTGGTGGGCAACTCAAACCAGCATAAAACCTCAGCTTCTTCTCATTCCTGCAAGCAATCTTAAGGTCTTCTTTCAAGATCTTAGGTCTCCTATAATCCAGCTTCTCCCTCAGGACTTGGCTCAACTACCTGATCAACGTCTGCAAAACACCTTCATATAAGCACCATACAACTGAGGCAAAGACGTCTCTTTAGCCTGCATAACTGTTGTCTCCCATGTGTTAAAATGCAAGCATGAGTGGGCTATGCTAGATCAAATGCTAGAATCAACATCATTAACAAAGATATTAGATGATAATTAAGATGTGATTAGTGAGCAATTAATTGATAGCTTAATGATATCAGATGATAATTAAGATGTGATTAGTGAGCAATTAACTGATAGCTTAATGTAGTCACTGATTAGCAAATTAAGCCTCTGTTTTGTGTGCAGAAAATAGAGTATGCGGGGAGTCCAGATCTGAGGCCTTAGAGTTCAAATGAGTTCAAATGAGCTCAAATCCTTTCAAGGCCATCAATAGCAATTAGTCTCGTAGAGGATTAAGCCAAGAAACACAAGATTTGACCAAACATTGAATGCTTAATCTCTGTTTTACCCAAGTCACCTACAGATTTGATGAAGAGCTTGGATCTCACTGCAGACTTGATCAAATCAAAAACTGTCTTCACCAGCTTGTAGAGCACCCTTGAAAACCCCTAGGGCCAAGAGGAATTGGATCCATTTCATCTAGTACAAAAGAAATCTCAGTTTTGCTTCAAAAAAGTGGTGCCTACAAAATCACAAATTTTTGGAGCTTCAAAAGGCGGTTTCACGATTCGTCTTCACTGGCTTATGCATGGGGATCATGGCTATATGTGGCTAGAAGAATTGGGCCTAATGTTGAGGATGGAGGGAGATCAAGCCCCTCCACCAACTGGGGGTACAGAGAATAGTTGAAAAAGGCTTTCAAAATGTGATTAGCTATTAATCATGATTAGCAAGATAATCTGTTGCTTAAAAACTAGATGAGCCCTAAGCTATGGCTCTGATACCATGTTGAAATGCAAGCATGAGTGGGCTATGCTGGATCAAATGCTAGAATCAACATCATTAATAAAGAGATTAGATAATAATTAAAATGTGATTAGTGGAGCAATTAACTGATAGCTTTATGTAGGCATGGATAATCAAAAACCATCAAATTCTCATTAGGCCGATGCCTCAATTTATAGGGTTTACGCATCCTATCCCACTGATTTCTCCTTGATTCACTCCACCTCTTTTGCTTGATTCTCTCCACCTCTCCAAGAATATCTCCACACCTCCTAAATCTCCTCATGCTACCCTTTATTCTCTCCCAATAGATACTTCTCACCTTTTCACAGGTTCTCTCACATTTACAGGTTCTCTTTTACAGCTTGTTCCCGCACACACCCTATTCACTTGTATATTTCCATGAATGCTACACTTTTTCAAATCTCGACCAAAAATAAGCCACGGATTCATCATCACCCATACACACGGTCACCTTCCTCCAAGCTTCATTTGGAGTCAACTTCCTTGCAAACCTTTAGAGAAACTTTTCTTCCAATAATGCCCAAATGTCTCTCACATCAGCTTACAAGTCTTTATACCATCTGCATGCATGGTCCTCAAGAAACAAAGGGTTTTCCTTCAACCATTCCACTTCACAATCCTTATTCCTCACGAGGAAAAATAGTTTCACCTGTCTTAGTAACCTAGTTGGATCCTTTCCATCAACTACCCTAAACTTTGGACACTCCATGATCACATCAAAAGGCTTGAGTTGACTCCCAAGTGGGTTCCTACCTAGCAAACAAGGCCCTAAAGGACCTTCTGGTGGGGGCACAAAGCATGTGTGGTGAATGGGTCCTCTACTACACCACCCACAGAAACACAAGAAGAATACACAATGGGATCAAAACTAGGGGACACTATAGTCCCAGCCCCAAGGGCACCAATTAACCTGGCTGTTGTCCTCAGCATGACACAATCCGACACCTATGCACACCGCAAACTTTCCCATCAGATCTAGTATCCTCCTTTCCTAGGGTGAGCACTGACCTCCAGCACCTCTAATCATCCAACTACAAGCCTCGTTTGACCTCACCTAACATCCAACTGATCAAAACAGTTCGCAAAATTGGCAAGATTATTCTGGCTGTAGCCTAATTTGGAAGCCTGTCAGAAACCCGTCTTCCTGACTCATAAAATATTCTTTAACATTAGCAAAGTTCATAACCTTGCTTCAGACCTTCACCTACCCTACTAGCTCTCCCCTGCTGACTTTCTGCTAACCTAAATACACCCCAACGGACTCACAGCTAATTGAAATTTGTCTCTAAATGCGGATGCTTGTTCCCAGTCTAACAAATGTCCTCCAAGCTCTCCAACCCTCTAACAAATGTCTAACAAATGTCCTCCAGGCTCTCCAACCCTCCTTCAAACATCAACTAACCTCAAGTTTTGACCCTTAGATCCTCTCTGAAACGAGTCAGCTACCCTCTGCTTACACCTCTCTGACGCAGATCTCACCTAGATGATAGGTGACTCAAAATTGACCTAAATGATAGCTAACTTTAAATTCCTCCTCCCAGTGTCCTCTGACACCACTATGCTCTCAGATACCTCAGAACTCACCAATACCCAACACAACAAACCCTAAGCTGCTACTGACACCTTCAACCCTTTAGTTCTTCTAACTAACTATGATAGACCTCTCGCTATCAAACCAAACTCCAAATAGGTTCCACTCAACCCAGATAGTCTGGTTCTCACTCTCTACACACACAGCTAACAAGACCTGACATTCAACTAACTCAGTTTCACTCTAGCCTCTCAATTGAAGGTGACTGACTTAGATTTGACACAACAGACTACAGATATGCACTCACAGGGGTTCCTCCTCCATCATCGCAATCAAAACAACACAAGGAACCATGGCACAAAAACTCATCAAATCACACAGAACTCAAGCTCCAGGCCCTAGAAAATTAGGGAAATTAGGAAAAAATCATGATAATTCTCTTTCTCAAGAATATAATATTTTCAAGGGTTATTTAATGTTGAAGTATGTTTTCTCGTGCTGACATTAGATAGATGCGAGTTATTCGCATATTATTAATACGATTGTATCTTGTATTAGTAGTTATTTTTATTTGGATTAATTCTAAACGATGTTTTCATGATTTTTGGGCCTTTGTTTAGCCATTCTTTTTGGACATGTTCCTTAATTTCTTTTGATGGCTATAAATTGCGCTCAAAGTGTGTTTCACCTTTGACACTTTTCCATGATAATTTATTTTACACTTATTTAAGAGTGGTTTGTGCTTAGTTTCTAAAGCCTAAGACAAATTCTATCATGGGTCAGTTGATCGGTTTGTTTTGGTGGATTTTATTAGATGTTTTCCAAGTTTTATATGGACTCATCAATTTCTACCTAGATCACTTGTGTCTAGGGGTTTTTTAATGAGTGCTACACGTATGTGTTTCACTTTCTTACTTTTTGGAGTTTTGCTTGAACGACACAATGTTCATATACTCCAGATTGATGAGTTGGCCACCAATTTTAATGCTTCTTTTGGCATGATTAATGTCCATTAGATGGTATGCATTGATTTTTATAATCAACTATAGTTTTCATGAAAATGAGGAGCTTTTATGCTTTTATCCATGGTTTTATAAGGATCTTTTGGATTTGATCTTTTGGATAATATCATGTGCTTTGAAGGTAGCATTTGCCTTCGTTTTTTACACATAATTTTGGAGTATATTGCTTGTACTCTTGTACATATTCCAACTCGAATACCTAGTTGCTTATATATCTAGGTGAGTTGTTTTTCTACCCCAACTTTATTATGTTTATTAGGTAGTTATCATTAGAAAGGCACCAATAATTCAATTTCTTTTCTAATGATGTACTCGAAAAGAGTTATTCCTTGATGTGGTCTCAGTTATATAGAGACAGGATTTAGTATGTGAAAGTCTGAAAAGGGCAATTTTATTCCTTTTATACAAGATTTTATTCATTTTTTCCTAGATGGCATACTAGGGAGTTTCAAATTGTTAAGGTATGTATGGGTGGTATCATGGTGGTATGGGACGCTAGTGATCCCTCACATATATTATCTTATGTGATAATTTGGGCTCAAGATTGTTGCTTTGCTTACATCACTTAGCATGTTGACCTCAACATTCAAAGACAATCTCATTTTCTAAATTCACTAGAAGTTATAGTGTGGGCATTGTCTAGATAAACTTCTTTTATCTATAGCTTGCATGTTTTGATGAGGGTAATCTCGTTGGCATTTTCACTTGTTGAAATCTCTTTCTTTAGAGTTCAAACAAGTTTATCTTGTTGTGTTTGGATTCAGGAAATTTGGATTTTTCCTTTGCTGGCATTTCTTTCTCTAGTTTCGTACTTTAGGTGATTTATACAATCAACCTGATAGGTTTATGGATGAACATATGTGACTCATCGAGATGATGATGACTCTCTATGTTGATATGGATAAGTCGGGACGTCAATTATTCCATTTGCAGATGTGGGTATGTCGGGGCGCCGATGAATCCCTAGTTTCTGTTGTTATAATGCCTACTTTATTTCGAATGGTTTACAACGAGGAAGCTACTTTGAATGTGAATTGCTCTGATCATCCGCAATCTGATGTGCAAACAGAGTGTATGAATCAGATTGTAGAGTATATGCTTCGTGTATATGTGTGAGATCCCTGTTTCAACCGCGCAACGGATTCGGGGTACTAGCAGCGGAAGTAGCACTTCTTGCGCGAGGCAGGGTCCCACACTCGGGGCCTCGTCCACGGATATCCGGACAAAAGACTAATCCGTCGGTTTTTCCAAAACCAGAACCGGAAAAACTTCCCTTATCCGGAAAGCACGGGCGATTCCACCAGGATAATTTTTACTCTAACGTAGTCAAAACTCTTACTGATCAAACAGATCCGACTGCATCTATAAAGATACTTGGTCAGATCAAGGAAGAAACTTGCACTTGGATTATTGGGATCAACGCTTTTTTCCCCACCAAGGAGGCACAGCCGTTGATTCCTATCCATAGAACAATTACTATCCGGGATTTACTTTATCTATCGTAATAACAGAAATTGAGTCTCGATTTACGGATCCATCAGTCCAGCCTAACCCCATCCGATCCCATGGGTTAGCCAACCGCCCAACCACTGTAGTGATGGGATCCAATTTGGAATTTGGTTAGGTTTTGTCCCGGGTACCAAGGAAAAGAGTTCCAAGGCCCCCTAGCCGGAATTTCATGCAAACATAAAACTAGCCACACCACTTACACACCCAATATGAAAATTGCCTTTTTCTTAGCATCAGTTAACTTTAAAACAATCTTTTAATGAAACCATAGTACCACTGATCACAATCTCCCAATTTATCCAGTTGATTCATAATTTCCCATCATTCCTTCATCAGAGTATCTATGGCATCATTGGCAACTAGAACGCTCACCACCTGTCCACACAGAGGCCGTTTCCATAGTTCCTAGCCCATAATACTCGGCAATATAATCACTTATCAAGATGGACTCTCGTTGAAGATCAGCAAGATCAACCAACAGATCCATATAAAAGAGCCATGGACTCATCCGTTGAGGACCAGCAAGGTCAGTCAACCAGATCCATGCCCGGTTCCAGAAAACAACTCTTACTCCTTGTTCCAATATCTTCCTCGACGCACGCGTGGGTATCCTGGGCGACCCAGAGCCTGAGCACCGTATGGTCAGCACCCTCTAGGATCCTTCGCAGGTGACCTAGCGCTTCACTCATAGGCCGCTTCCTTGGTCCCTCATCCACCGTACCGGAAGCTCACCATTTTAATCGAACCGAGGCTGGTCAAGACCTCGGCCGACCTTGCTACGCGAGACGTCCTCCATTGACTCTCCGTCAGCAGTTGCAACTTTATCAGTTAGGTCTCCACGACCTTAATCACAAGACGGTCAAAATGCTTTCCCAGCATTCTTGACATAAAACAGCCATTTACAAACAGCATTTACAAACAGTTTACAAATACAATTTCTATATTAACTCTCATTTTTCCACATTATCCCTCATGCAATCCACATTACTTATTCCACATTTCATTTATATGTGTACTCATCCAATCATATCATTTTCCATCTCTTCACTTCAGATTCCTTCACATCACATATCATATATTCACATCCATATCCACATCCATACATCCACATCCACATCCACATTCACATCCATACATCCACATCTACATGCTTATCTCCATTTTCACATCCTCATTTATACATCCACATCCCATATCCACATTCATACATACACATCCATATCCACATCCATATCCGCATTCATACATACACATCCATATCCACATCCACATGCATACATTCATTATCACGTCCTCATTCATACATCCACATCCACATACATACATACATACATCCACATCCACATCCACATTCTCATTCACATCTATACATCCATATCTACATGCACATTCACATCCATACATCCACATCTATATCCTCATTCACATCCATACATCCACATTCATGCATCCACATCTACATGCCTACATCCATACATACAAATCCACATTTACATCCATGCATCCACATCCACATCCTCATTCACATCCATACATCCACATTCATACATCCACATCCACACCCACATTCACATCCATACATCCACATCTACATGCTTATCTCCATTTTCACATCCTCATTTATACATCCACATTCATACATACACATCCATATCCACATCCACATGCATACATACATCCACATCCACATTCCCATTCACATATATACATCCATATCTACATGCACATTCACATCCATACATCCACATCTATATCCTCATTCACATCCATACATCCACATTCATGCATCCACATCTACATGCCTACATCCATACATACACATCCACATTTACATCCATGCATCCACATCTACATCCTCATTCACATCCATACATCCACATTCATACATCCACATCCACATCCACATTCACATCCATACATCCACATTCATACATCCACATCCACATCCACATGCATCTTATCATATCTTATCACTTCCCATATCTTTTATGCATACCTCTATGCATGAAATTCAATTATGCTAAAAGTAACACTTTTATAATAAAATATTCAACTTTTATGCATACCTCTATGCATGAAATCCAATATGATAAAAGTAACACTTTTGATATAAAAAAATTATCCTTTATGCATACTTCTATGCATGAAAATTAAAAATGATAAAAGTAACACTTTTGATATAAAAAATTTTCCTTTATGCATCCTTCTATGCATGAAAATTAAAAATGATAAAAATAACACTTTTAATATAAAAAAATTATCCTTTATGCATACTTCTATGCATGAAAATTAAAAATGATAAAAGTATCACTTTTGATATAAAAATTTTCCTTTATGCATACTTCTATGCATGAAAAATTAAAAAAATGATAAAAGTAACACTTTTGATATAAAATTTTTTCCTTTATGCATACTTCTATGCATGAAAATTAAAAATGATAAAAGTAACACTTTTGATATAAAAAAATTATCCTTTATGCATGATATTAAAATTCAATTTCTCCATGATTATAATGAAATTCTTTCAATTAATCTAGGATGATAATTCCTAGAATATGGTAGGAAGTCCTCTTTTTATGCTTTGAATGAAATTATTTTATGCATAATTTTTATAAAAATTTTGCCATAGCTCCGCTGCTATGACTGATAAATCTCAATTTTTTCTAAGGGATAAAGCTTATCATTAAGGAAATAATTAAAATGATCTCTAATTGGATCATTAATCTATAGTGGATTGAATCATCAATATGCATAAACTAAAAGCATAGAAAAAAGTCATTAAATTGGCCTCAAGCATAGCTTAATCTTGGGTTAAGGAAAAGCTTTATGAAAAGCTTGATTTGGATTGAGAACGGGTCATGAGTATGACCATTTCTTGAGTGAGAGAGAGAGTTTACATAAAAATCATTAGAATTTAAACATAAATAAAAATTAACTTCAATAGCATTTATTAACTTATGTAACTCTTCACTACTATTCAAACTTCAATAGTATTTAAAAAAAAACCATACCAATTAAACTTCTCAAGCTTGAGAGGGGTTGAGAAGAGAGAAACATTGAGAAATTATAGAAAGATCAATATTCACTAATTACCTTATAACTTGCTTGATTCTTTGTTCACGGTAGAGGCCCCCAACCAATCAATTGGTTAAGTATGTTGATGGAGCCACTAATGGGGATTGAAGAAAGAGGGAAGCTCCAAAAACTAGTGAATTATTAAATGAATTCACAGTTCTTGGCTTAGGTGGAGTAGAGTAACGATGCATAAACACTAACTATTTTTCAACAAGGGAGAGGCTTCTATTTATAGGAAAAATTGAGCTCCTAACCAAACAAACTGATTCTAGAATTTTCTAAATCAGTTTGGTCAATATTTGACCATTTTTAGATCAGTTAAGCTAACTTTTTGGAACTAGACTTGAATGAGGAGAGAGGAGAGATGAAATATCTCAATTTTTATGAGTTTAAAACTCATTCAAGCATGTGAAATATGCACCTCCTTTAAAGAACTCCCCTTCCTTACATATGTGTCATAATGGAATCATTTTAATATTGCTCATAGTTTTTTTTTTACTAATAAACCTTGTACATTTTCAACTCTTCATCTTATGTGAAATATGCACCTCCTTTAAAGAATTCCCCTTCCTTACATATGTCATATTTTTAATATTGCTCATAGTTTTTTACTAATAATCCTTGTACATTTTCAACTCTTCATCTTATGTGAAATATGCACCTCCTTTAAAGAATTCCCCTTCCTTACATATGTCATATTTTTAATATTGCTCATAGTTTTTTACTAATAATCCTTGTACATTTTCAACTCTTCATCTTATGTGAAATATGCACCTCCTTTAAAGAATTCCCCTTCCTTACATATGTCATATTTTTAATATTGCTCATAGTTTTTTACTAATAAACCTTGTACATTTTCAACTCTTCACCTCATGTGAGCATTTACTCATTTTTGGGTATTTTCTTTTTACAAGTTGGATTTATCTCCTCCCTACACATGGATTGATGCTATTGGTCCATAGGAACCTTAATTGGACCATAGTCTAAAGATTTCTGAAAATCTAGACCCTTAGGCTAAGGTTCTTTATAGCTATTTTCAATTAATTCCAATTGCACATTGGAAAATTCTTTTTGAATTTCTGTTTCAGGGGAACTCATCTGAATTAGAAGAGATATTTTTCTATCCAAAAATATTCAAAATCTGAATATTCTCTCTCTAGAATATTTTTCTCTCTCTAGGCTAAAACAGATAGAAACAAGGTCTTTATATTTCTGAAGAGGGATTGATTACAGGGAAAGATACTAGACATCAAAAAGGGGGTGGGGGAGGAATCTTACATTCTACCCCACTTAAAAAAATGCGAGATGTCCTCATCTCGCAAACTGGGATAATTTCGCAAGATGCACGAATATGAGACTTAGAGAAAAATTTTAATCAAGATTAACCACCAAGATAAGTCTTAAAGAGAGTAAGATTCAAAATACGAACAAGATTTAAACTTTATTCATTCTCAGAACTTATACAGTAAAGATAGAGGAACTCTTTACACTTCCATAAGCCCGTCCATCATATGGTCACAAAAGCAGTCCTCACAAGCTGCACAAGTATAAGGTAACTCATCTATGGGAATGATTCTGTGGGTTATTGCTGCGCCTATCTCAGTGGTATGAGGTGTTCTAAGAAAAGGACCTCTGAGAGGCAAGCCAAAAACGGGGTAAAGGCATATCTTCTCATGAGGAAGAAAACACGCCAGTAAGAAGACCCGCTCAGAAAACCCAGGATGCCTTGATCTCATGACGCAGTAGTATCGGGGACCCAAACCCAAAGCTTCAATAACCATGGCCAAGCGGACATTGTTACGAAAGTGCTGCTGACCCCAGGGTGTTACCCTAGTTATGTCTTGATAGGTCCGCCATTTTGTCTGCGCTACAGAAGTTCCCAAGTGAGGGAAAAGTGAGCGCTCATACTGTTCTATAAAATCTTTCTTCACAGACTCCCTTGCGTCTTGAAGGTGAGAAATCATCATGGATAAAACTAATTCTTGTTGCCAAGCCATGAAGGAGATTAAGAAAGAAAGGAGATCGATGGAAGTAAGATTACTGTGAACGACAAGTAAAAGTTACGACTTATATAAAGGAAGGAGCTAGCGTAACTTAGAAGCCAACGGTAACTTGCCACTGAAGTTTTACCGTCTTTCCATGATTTGGGTTTGGCACATTTTTCTATAGAAGGCATTCAAAACTTTGAGATGAGGAGATAAAAGAAGTTCGTAAGCTAAATCACCTACTTTCTTTGGTCCACAATATCTGGGAGATAACTTCTTATACTTCCCAAGAGATAAAGAACTTCTTTTGGGCCGTACTCGAGACCAAAACCTTGATATCCAAAACATCGATTCTCACTTCTGAACTCATTGTTCTGAATCCTTAAAACAGGTGGGACTCTTGAGAAGTATTCTAGGAAAAGGGTCTTCCTTTGTTAAACAGAACTTTCTTTTATTTTAGAGAGGGAATAATTATAAGATCAGAAAGGGAGATTCTTACTCCTGTATACCTCTAAGGCTGGGGGAGGAATCTTACATTCTACCCCACTTAAAAGGTGCAAGATGTCCTCATCTCGCAAGGTAGAGGATAACTCTTTTTCTTAAGATCCAATTTTATTCTAGGGTTCCTTATATTCTGGTTAACCCAACAGAATACTGGGATAAATATCCCTTAGAACTCATCAACAATTCATTCAGATCATATCATTCATATCTTTAACATAATGGTCCATTAGACCGAAAAATTTCCTTCTGAACATTCCTCCACGGGAATTTTAGTCAAGTAAGTTCTCAATTTGTCATCCCTTAACTTGATCTAACGGTCAAGTATTAATAGTAGCAATCTGACAGCACAATCCACTAATCTCATAGTGATTTGCTGAAATCATTATCATCATTCCAGTTATGAATATCATCACAGGGACTCGTCCCATTCATCCTCATTGAGGTTTCGCTCAGCTTATTACATTTCAACCAAATTTCAAGGATCATCATTTTTCAATCAGAATCCAAATCAATTCATCAATTCTCAAACAGAATAAAAAATCATATCAACCACATTCGAAATCATCCTCTGGATAGCATTAACGCTTATAATTTCAAGTCTTAGATTTACTCGTATATACTGTCAGTAAAGAGCTGCAGTATACTCTCGGTATATACGGGTAGTCACGGCCCTTGGAATTATAAGGTAAATACCATCATGTCTAGGCCTCAAGCAAGTCAGGGATTCTATATAATTGTGGTACTTCCATCTGAAGACCCAATTACCAAATTACAAATTTTAGTTTGAATATCAAATTGTATGCTTTATATCACACAATTACAACCTTTTTGTGTTTCTTGATAAATTTTTGACATATTTGTCTTCTCAGTTGATCTTTATTAACCAGTGCTCTGATACCAACTGTGAGATCCCTGTTTCAACCGCGCAACGGATTCGGGGTACTAGCAGCGGAAGTAGCACTTCTTGCGCGAGGCAGGGTCCCACACTCGGGGCCTCGTCCACGGATATCCGGACAAAAGACTAATCCGTCGGTTTTTCCAAAACCAGAACCGGAAAAACTTCCCTTATCCGGAAAGCACGGGCGATTCCACCAGGATAATTTTTACTCTAACGTAGTCAAAACTCTTACTGATCAAACAGATCCGACTGCATCTATAAAGATACTTGGTCAGATCAAGGAAGAAACTTGCACTTGGATTATTGGGATCAACGCTTTTTTCCCCACCAAGGAGGCACAGCCGTTGATTCCTATCCATAGAACAATTACTATCCGGGATTTACTTTATCTATCGTAATAACAGAAATTGAGTCTCGATTTACGGATCCATCAGTCCAGCCTAACCCCATCCGATCCCATGGGTTAGCCAACCGCCCAACCACTGTAGTGATGGGATCCAATTTGGAATTTGGTTAGGTTTTGTCCCGGGTACCAAGGAAAAGAGTTCCAAGGCCCCCTAGCCGGAATTTCATGCAAACATAAAACTAGCCACACCACTTACACACCCAATATGAAAATTGCCTTTTTCTTAGCATCAGTTAACTTTAAAACAATCTTTTAATGAAACCATAGTACCACTGATCACAATCTCCCAATTTATCCAGTTGATTCATAATTTCCCATCATTCCTTCATCAGAGTATCTATGGCATCATTGGCAACTAGAACGCTCACCACCTGTCCACACAGAGGCCGTTTCCATAGTTCCTAGCCCATAATACTCGGCAATATAATCACTTATCAAGATGGACTCTCGTTGAAGATCAGCAAGATCAACCAACAGATCCATATAAAAGAGCCATGGACTCATCCGTTGAGGACCAGCAAGGTCAGTCAACCAGATCCATGCCCGGTTCCAGAAAACAACTCTTACTCCTTGTTCCAATATCTTCCTCGACGCACGCGTGGGTATCCTGGGCGACCCAGAGCCCGAGCACCGTATGGTCAGCACCCTCTAGGATCCTTCGCAGGTGACCTAGCGCTTCACTCATAGGCCGCTTCCTTGGTCCCTCATCCACCGTACCGGAAGCTCACCATTTTAATCGAACCGAGGCTGGTCAAGACCTCGGCCGACCTTACTACGCGAGACGTCCTCCATTGACTCTCCGTCAGCAGTTGCAACTTTATCAGTTAGGTCTCCACGACCTTAATCACAAGACGGTCAAAATGCTTTCCCAGCATTCTTGACATAAAACAGCCATTTACAAACAGCATTTACAAACAGTTTACAAATACAATTTCTATATTAACTCTCATTTTTCCACATTATCCCTCATGCAATCCACATTACTTATTCCACATTTCATTTATATGTGTACTCATCCAATCATATCATTTTCCATCTCTTCACTTCAGATTCCTTCACATCACATATCATATATTCACATCCATATCCACATCCATACATCCACATCCACATCCACATTCACATCCATACATCCACATCTACATGCTTATCTCCATTTTCACATCCTCATTTATACATCCACATCCCATATCCACATTCATACATACACATCCATATCCACATCCATATCCGCATTCATACATACACATCCATATCCACATCCACATGCATACATTCATTATCACGTCCTCATTCATACATCCACATCCACATACATACATACATACATCCACATCCACATCCACATTCTCATTCACATCTATACATCCATATCTACATGCACATTCACATCCATACATCCACATCTATATCCTCATTCACATCCATACATCCACATTCATGCATCCACATCTACATGCCTACATCCATACATACAAATCCACATTTACATCCATGCATCCACATCCACATCCTCATTCACATCCATACATCCACATTCATACATCCACATCCACACCCACATTCACATCCATACATCCACATCTACATGCTTATCTCCATTTTCACATCCTCATTTATACATCCACATTCATACATACACATCCATATCCACATCCACATGCATACATACATCCACATCCACATTCCCATTCACATATATACATCCATATCTACATGCACATTCACATCCATACATCCACATCTATATCCTCATTCACATCCATACATCCACATTCATGCATCCACATCTACATGCCTACATCCATACATACACATCCACATTTACATCCATGCATCCACATCTACATCCTCATTCACATCCATACATCCACATTCATACATCCACATCCACATCCACATTCACATCCATACATCCACATTCATACATCCACATCCACATCCACATGCATCTTATCATATCTTATCACTTCCCATATCTTTTATGCATACCTCTATGCATGAAATTCAATTATGCTAAAAGTAACACTTTTATAATAAAATATTCAACTTTTATGCATACCTCTATGCATGAAATCCAATATGATAAAAGTAACACTTTTGATATAAAAAAATTATCCTTTATGCATACTTCTATGCATGAAAATTAAAAATGATAAAAGTAACACTTTTGATATAAAAAATTTTCCTTTATGCATCCTTCTATGCATGAAAATTAAAAATGATAAAAATAACACTTTTAATATAAAAAAATTATCCTTTATGCATACTTCTATGCATGAAAATTAAAAATGATAAAAGTATCACTTTTGATATAAAAATTTTCCTTTATGCATACTTCTATGCATGAAAAATTAAAAAAATGATAAAAGTAACACTTTTGATATAAAATTTTTTCCTTTATGCATACTTCTATGCATGAAAATTAAAAATGATAAAAGTAACACTTTTG
Source organism: Cibotium barometz (assembly GCF_041138505.1). Classification (NCBI taxonomy): domain Eukaryota; kingdom Viridiplantae; phylum Streptophyta; class Polypodiopsida; order Cyatheales; family Cibotiaceae; genus Cibotium; species Cibotium barometz. The sequence continues at coordinate 49,980,451 of NC_141083.1, forward strand.
ATATAAAAAAATTATCCTTTATGCATGATATTAAAATTCAATTTCTCCATGATTATAATGAAATTCTTTCAATTAATCTAGGATGATAATTCCTAGAATATGGTAGGAAGTCCTCTTTTTATGCTTTGAATGAAATTATTTTATGCATAATTTTTATAAAAATTTTGCCATAGCTCCGCTGCTATGACTGATAAATCTCAATTTTTTCTAAGGGATAAAGCTTATCATTAAGGAAATAATTAAAATGATCTCTAATTGGATCATTAATCTATAGTGGATTGAATCATCAATATGCATAAACTAAAAGCATAGAAAAAAGTCATTAAATTGGCCTCAAGCATAGCTTAATCTTGGGTTAAGGAAAAGCTTTATGAAAAGCTTGATTTGGATTGAGAACGGGTCATGAGTATGACCATTTCTTGAGTGAGAGAGAGAGTTTACATAAAAATCATTAGAATTTAAACATAAATAAAAATTAACTTCAATAGCATTTATTAACTTATGTAACTCTTCACTACTATTCAAACTTCAATAGTATTTAAAAAAAAACCATACCAATTAAACTTCTCAAGCTTGAGAGGGGTTGAGAAGAGAGAAACATTGAGAAATTATAGAAAGATCAATATTCACTAATTACCTTATAACTTGCTTGATTCTTTGTTCACGGTAGAGGCCCCCAACCAATCAATTGGTTAAGTATGTTGATGGAGCCACTAATGGGGATTGAAGAAAGAGGGAAGCTCCAAAAACTAGTGAATTATTAAATGAATTCACAGTTCTTGGCTTAGGTGGAGTAGAGTAACGATGCATAAACACTAACTATTTTTCAACAAGGGAGAGGCTTCTATTTATAGGAAAAATTGAGCTCCTAACCAAACAAACTGATTCTAGAATTTTCTAAATCAGTTTGGTCAATATTTGACCATTTTTAGATCAGTTAAGCTAACTTTTTGGAACTAGACTTGAATGAGGAGAGAGGAGAGATGAAATATCTCAATTTTTATGAGTTTAAAACTCATTCAAGCATGTGAAATATGCACCTCCTTTAAAGAACTCCCCTTCCTTACATATGTGTCATAATGGAATCATTTTAATATTGCTCATAGTTTTTTTTTTACTAATAAACCTTGTACATTTTCAACTCTTCATCTTATGTGAAATATGCACCTCCTTTAAAGAATTCCCCTTCCTTACATATGTCATATTTTTAATATTGCTCATAGTTTTTTACTAATAATCCTTGTACATTTTCAACTCTTCATCTTATGTGAAATATGCACCTCCTTTAAAGAATTCCCCTTCCTTACATATGTCATATTTTTAATATTGCTCATAGTTTTTTACTAATAATCCTTGTACATTTTCAACTCTTCATCTTATGTGAAATATGCACCTCCTTTAAAGAATTCCCCTTCCTTACATATGTCATATTTTTAATATTGCTCATAGTTTTTTACTAATAAACCTTGTACATTTTCAACTCTTCACCTCATGTGAGCATTTACTCATTTTTGGGTATTTTCTTTTTACAAGTTGGATTTATCTCCTCCCTACACATGGATTGATGCTATTGGTCCATAGGAACCTTAATTGGACCATAGTCTAAAGATTTCTGAAAATCTAGACCCTTAGGCTAAGGTTCTTTATAGCTATTTTCAATTAATTCCAATTGCACATTGGAAAATTCTTTTTGAATTTCTGTTTCAGGGGAACTCATCTGAATTAGAAGAGATATTTTTCTATCTAAAAATATTCAAAATCTGAATATTCTCTCTCTAGAATATTTTTCTCTCTCTAGGCTAAAACAGATAGAAACAAGGTCTTTATATTTCTGAAGAGGGATTGATTACAGGGAAAGATACTAGACATCAAAAAGGGGGTGGGGGAGGAATCTTACAATATGTCTCTGGAAAATCATCATATTGGGAAAAATATCTTTCAATGATGGAATTTGCCTATAACAGTTTTAAATATACGGATATTGATTTTAGTCCAGTCATGCTTATGTATGGGTATCAACCCAGGGCACCTACTGATGTCAGTCTTAAGGACATCGAGCTTGATGCATTGAGGGATTTCTTACGTGATATATGTAGGAAATGCTGACCGAAGCTCGGGATTCTATCAAGAGTACTCAAGATAGGGCACAGTTTTATACTGATAGGGGACGCTCATCTCGGTCTTTTGAACCAGGAGCGTTGGTTTATTTAAAAGTTCCTAAAGATTTTTAGACTTTGTCAAAAGGAAAATGCTCGAATTTATCTCTTAGATATTGTGGTCAATTTTGAGTTATACATCGGATTGGCACGGTTGCGTTAGAGTTCATCCAGTCTTTTATATCAATAGATTGAAAGGGAAACTGGGAGGTGAGGATTACACAGTTACTCCTCGAGAACTCGTTGAAGTTGAAGATTTATCCTATGTTCCACATGAACCTGATAAGGTACTTGAATTCAGGGAAAGAAAACTTTCTAGTTGACTAATCTTGAGGTTAAAATTAGGTGGAAAGATGTGAAGCCTTGGGTTTGGGTCCCCGATACTACTGCGTCATGAGATCAAGACATCTTGGGTTTTCTGAGCGGGTCTTCTTACTGGCGTGTTTTCTTCCTCATCAGAAGATATGCCTTTACCCCGTTTTTGGCTTGCCTCTCAGAGGTCCTTTTGTTAGATCACCTCATACCACTGAGATAGGTGCGGCAATAACCAACAGAATTATTCCCATAGATGAGTTACCTTATACGTGCGCAGCTTGTGAGTGCTGCTTTTGTGATCATATGATGGACAGGCTTATGGAAGTGTAAAGAGTTCTTCTATCTTTACTGTATATGTTCCAAGAATGAATAAAGTTTAAATCTTGTTCTTGTCTTGAATCTTACTCTCCTTGAGACTTTTTTTTTGGTGGTTAATCTTAATTAAATTTTTCTCTAAGTCTCATATTCCTGCATCTTACGAAATTATCCCAAGTTTGCGAGATGAGGACATCTCGCGTTTTTCAAGTGGGAGAGAATGTAAGATTCCTCCCCAGCCTCTCAAAATGTCCAGCATATTCCCCTGTAATCAATTCCCTCTTCAAAAATACAAGAGATCTTGTCTCTGCCTGTTTTGGCATAGAGAGAGAAAATATTCTAGAGAGAGAATATTCAGATTTTGAATATTTTTGGATAGAAAAATATCTCATCTTATTAAAATGAATTTCCCTGAAACAGAAATTCAGAAAGAATTTTCCAATGTGCAATTGGAATTAATTGAAAATGGGTATAAAGGACCTTAGCCTAAGGGTCTAGATTTTCAGAAATTTTAGATTATGGTCCAATTAAGGTTCCTTTGGGCCAATAGCATCAATCCATGTGTAGGGAGGAGATAAATCCAATTTGTAAAAGAAGATACCCAAAAATGAGTAAATGCTCACATAAGATGAAGAGTTGACTATGTACAAGGTTTATTAGTAAGAAACTATGAGTAATATCAAAAATATGAGATATTTTGGGTATCCAAAAATGAGTAAATGCTCACATAAGATGAAGAGTTGAAAATGTACAAGGTTTATTAGTAAAAAACTATGAGCAATATTAAAAATATGAGATATTTTGGGTATAATAATTCCATTTTGACACATATGTAAGGAAGGGGAGTCCATTAAAGGAGGTGCATATTTCACATGCTTGAATGAGTTTTAAACTCAAAATTAATGTGATATTTTTCTCTCTCCTCTCTCTTGAATCAAACCAAATCAAAATGGAACCAAACCGAATAAAAAAGGAACCAAACTAGATCTAAATCTAGTCCAAATTCAACCAAACTGAATTTGGAAAATTCTAGAATTCAGTTAGCTTTGGTTAGAGCTTCCCTCTCCTATAAATAGAACATGAATCCTTTGAAAAAAATAGAAGAGTTTTACTATACTAGAGTTATGCTGAAATAATACTAGAATTTTACTATACTAGAGTTATGCTGAAATAATGCTAATTTCTACTATTCTCTAAAATTCTCTCTAAATTGAAGAAATTGGAGCTTCCCTCTTTCTTCAATCCCCATTGGTAGCTCCATCAACATACTTAACCAATTGATTGGTTGGGGGCCTCTACCGTGAACAAAGAATCAAGCAATTTGTAAGGTAATTAGTGAATTTTGATCATTTTCTATAATTTCTCAATGTTTCTCTCTTCTCAACCCCTCTCAAGCTTGAGAAGCTTAATTGGAATGGTTTTTGAATGCTATTGAAGTTAATTGATGAATGCTACTGAAGAGTTACATAATTTGATGAATGCTATTGAAGTTAATTAATTAATAATAGTTAAGAATTACATAAATTTCTATTTATGCTTAATTCTAATAGTTTTTATGTAATTTCTCTCTCTCACTCAAGAAATGGTCATACTCATGACCCATTCTCAATCCAAATGAAGCTTTTCATAAAGCTTTTCCTTAATCCAAGATTAATCTATGCTTGAGGTCAAATTAATGGCTTTTTTCTATGCTTTTAGTTTATGTATTTCATGAATATTGATGATTCAACCCATTATTGGATTAATGATCCAATTAGGGATCATTCTAATCATTTCCTTAATGATAAGCTTTATCCTTCAAAATAAATTGAGATTTATCAGTCATAGTAGCGGAGCTATGGTAAAATTTTCATAAAAATTACACATAAAATAATTTTATTCAAAGCATAAAAAGAGAACTTCCTACCATATTCTAGGAACTATCATCCTAGATTAATTGAAAGAATTTTATTGTAATCATGGAGAAATTGATTTTTATGTTATGCATAATTGATGATTATTTTATTGTAAAAGTGTTACTTTTATCATATTTGGATTTCATGCATAGAGGTATGCATAAAAGAATTATTATTTTAATATAAAAGTGTTTCTTTTATCATATTTGGATTTCATGCATAGAGGTATGCATAAAAGAATTATTATTTTAATATAAAAGTGTTTCTTTTATCATATTTGAATTTCATGCATAGAGGTATGCATAAAAGTTGATTATTTTATTATAAAAGTGTTACTTTTATCATATTTGGATTTCATGCATAGAGGTATGCATAAAAATTGATTATTTTATTATAAAAGTGTGTTTTTTATCATATTTGGATTTCATGCATAGAGGTATGCATAAAAAATTGATTATTTTATTATAAAAGTGTGACTTTTATTATATTTGGATTTCATGCATAGAGGTATGCATAAAAGTTGATTATTTTATTATAAAAGTGTGACTTTTATCATATTTGGATTTCATGCATAGAGGTATGCATAAAAGTTGATTATTTTATTATAAAAGTGTTATTTTTGTCATATTTGGATTTCATGCATAGAGGTATGCATAAAAATTGATTATTTTATAAAAGTGTGACTTTTATCATATTTGGATTTCATACATAGAGGTATGCATAAAAGTTGATTATTTTATTATAAAAGTGTGACTTTTATCATATTTGGATTTCATGCATAGAGGTATGCATAAAAGTTGATTATTTTATTATAAAAGTGTGACTTTTATCATATTTGGATTTCATGCATAGAGGTATGCATAAAAGTTGATTATTTTATTATAAAAGTGTGACTTTTATCATATTTGGATTTCATGCATAGAGGTATGCATAAAAGTTGATTATTTTATTATAAAAGTGTGACTTTTATCATATTTGGATTTCATGCATAGAGGTATGCATAAAAGTTGATTATTTTATTATAAAAGTGTGACTTTTATAATATTTGGATTTCATGCATAGAGGTATGCATAAAAGTTGATTATTTTATTGTAAAAGTGTTACTTTTATCATATTGGATTTCATGTATAGAGGTATGCATAAAAGATATTCTTTTTATACTAAAAGTGTGATTTTCATCATAAATGGATTTTATGCATAACTTAGATGCATAAGAGAAATTCTTTTATTCTAATGCATAAGAAGATGCATAAAAGATTGATTTTTAAATTCAAAGTGTCATTCTCATCTAAATTGAATTTATGCATAGGAAGATGTATAAAAGAATGGAATTTCAATTCAAAAGTGTTATTCTAATCCAAATTGAATTTATGCATAGGAAGATGCATAAAAGATGGATTTTTAATTCAAAAGTGTCAATTCTCATCTAAATTGAGTTTATGCATAAGAAGATGCATAAGAGATGGAATTTTAATTCAAAAGTGTTATTTTCATTTAAAATGAATTTATGCATAGGAAGATGCATAAAAGATTGATTTTTAAATGAGATGTGATAATATGTGATAAGATGCGTATGGGAAGTGATAGGATGTGATAAGAGGTGTATGAGATGTGATAAGATGTGATAAGATGCGTATGGGAAGTGATAGGATGTGATAAGAGGTGTATGAGATGTGAAAAGATGTGATAAGATGTGTATGAGATGTGATAGGATATGATAAGAGGTGTATGAGATGTGATAGAATGTGTTAAGATGAGTTAGGATGTGTTAAGATGTGTATGGGACGAGGTAGAGAGTGTATCTGATGGGATAAGATGTATATGGGATGTGTTAGGGCGAGAATGGATGTAGTATGGATGTATGGATGTAGATACGGATGTATGTATGTATGTGGATGTGGATATATGAATGAGGATGTGAAAATGGATGTATGTATGTAGATGTGGATGTATGGATGTGAATGTGAATGAAGATGTGGATGTGGATGTATGGATGTAGATTCGGATGTAGATGTATGTATGTGAATGTGGATGTATGAATGAGGATGTGAAAATAGATGTATGCATGTAGATGCGTATGTATGAATGTGAAATTGGATGTATGTATAATGTGGATGTATGAATGAGGATGTGAAAATAGATGTATGCATGTAGATGCGTATGTATGAATGTGAAATTGGGTGTATGATGTGGACGTACGAACATGGATATGTATGTAGAATAATGAATGTGAATGTGTATGTGAAATAATGTGTAGTCTATATGAGTGAATGGATGAGAATGAGTACACATTGAATGGAATAGGGAATAAGTAATGTGGTCCGAGAGTGGATAATGTGGAAAGACGAGAGTTCGTTATAGAAACTGTATTTTGTGACTGTTTGTAAATGACTGTTTTATGTCAAGAATGCTGGGGAAGCATTTTGACCGTCTTGAGAATTAAGGTCATGTGAAGACCGAACTAATAAAGTTGCAACTGCTGACGGAGAGTCAATGGAGGACGTCTCGCGTAGCAAGGTCGGCCGAGGTCTTGACCAGCCTCGGTTCGATTTAAATGGTGAGCTTCCGGTAAGGTGGATTAGGGACCAAGGAAGCGGCCTATGAGTGAAGTGCTAGGTCACCTGCGAAGGATCCTAGAGGGTGCTGACCATACGGTGCTCGGGCTCTGGGTCGCCGAAGATACCCACACGTGCGTCGGGGAAGATATTGGAACAAGGAGTAAGAGTTGTTTTTTGAAACCGGGCATGGATCTGGTTTATTGACCTTGCTGGTCCTGAGTCCATGGCTCTTTTATATGGATCTGTGGGTTGATCTTGCTGATCTTCCACGGAGATTCCATTCTGTTATATGAATATATTGCCGGTTACTATGAGTTAGGAACTATGGAAAAGGCCCCTGAGTGAACAGGTGGTGAGCGTTCTGGTTGCCAATGATGCCATAAGTACACTGATGAATGAACGAGAAATAAGGATTCAACCAGAGACTTTGAGGATTGTCATCAGAGCGACATAATGGTTTCATTAAAGGATTGTTTGAAAGTTAGTTGATGCTGAGAAAAAGGCAATTTCATATTGGGTGTGTAAGTGGTTTGACTAGTTTTATGTTTGCATGAACTTCCGGCTAGGGGGCCTGGGAACTCTTTTCCCTGGTACCCGGGACAAAACCTAACCAAATTCCTAATTGGATCCCATCTCTATAGTGGTTGGGAGGTTGGCTAACCCATGGGACTGGATGGGGTTAGGCTCGATTGATGGATTGGTAAATCAAGACTCAATTTCTGTTATTACGATAGATGAAGTAAATCCTGGATAGTAATTGTTCTATGGATAAGAATCAACGGCTGTGCCTCTTGATGGGGAAAAAAGCGTTGATCCCAATGATCCAAGTGCAAGTTTCGTCCTTGATTGACCAATTACCTTTAAAGGTGCAGTCGGATCAGTTTGATCAGTAATGGTCTTAACTACGTTAGAGTAAAAAGTTATCCTGGTGGAATCGCCCGTGCTTTCCGGATAAAGGAAGTTTTTCCGGGTTCGGTTTAGGAAAAACCGACGAATTAGTCTTTTGTCCGGATATCCGTGGACGAGGCCCCGAGTGTGGGACCCTGGCCTGCGCAAGAAAGGCTACTTCCGTTGCTAGCACCCCGAATCCGTTGTGCGGTGGAAACAGGGATCTCACATAACCTTAAGGGTTAAGGTTAGGGTCAGGCATCCAAGGGGGTTACACATGGGAAATGGAAAGTCAAGAGTCACTTGAGGGTCCTCCTATATAATAGGGGCATGGGGAACACTCAAGGAGGGCTTGGGGGCTTGGAGGCTTAGGCTATGGTCTCTTGTGTAGAGGTCCATATCTACTCACCTACCATTTCACACTATAGCTACATGCTATTGGATTGGAGTTATACCTCTTGATGGTATGGGACATCAAGGTAGAGGTATGATGTATTTCATTGATAATTCATGTGTGCATCCCTTGGGCTCGGGGGTGGTTGGGTGGATGAGTTTATGCCTGATTTATGCATGTTTATGCATAACAATTATCTAGAGAGATCTTAAAGTTTTAACAAAGAGACACACCTCTTAGCCAATTCTCTGACTCCAACCCTTCCTCTGCTCGGATTCAATCAGCCTTCTCACACTACATTGTCACTCTCTTTTGAAAACTTGAACAAAAACTATAGGTATCCCAGCTTGCAACTATCGACATGCCTATAGGACTCCACTCAACTGTAGTCTGGGTTCTCTCTCACTCGTGGTAACACTATCCACTTTATCTTGGAGAGTCCCTTACAAAAAACTAAAATCTTCTTCTTGAACCCTGTCGTTGCCTTGATTTCTTCCAGAAAGTAGCTCCACCCATCTTCCTTTATTCTCCCACGTTGTTTCTATTTTCTTTTTGTACACCTGCACAAATACACTCGGCTACCTTGGACTCATTTTATATCATCGTCTATACATTGTGTTTAGGATGGGCTTGAGATTCTCCTCAAACTTGTCAACTTCCTTTTGTGCTCAAGAGTGTGAAATTGGAATAATGTGTATAATAGCATTAACTAATGTCTTGGAATTTAAAGAACCCTTGTTGCCTTTTAGGTACGTGTGTTAACCACATATTGGTTAACACATTCCTCTGACAACTATGTCCACACACTTATGATGTAATGGGCGCCCATGCTATATTGTAAATCCCGTCATTTGATGAGGGAAACGCCCTAAAGATGATCCCAAGTATTGAGCTTCAAAGGATAGACGAGAAACTTGGTCAATTGGCCAAACCATAGAGAAAAGCCTTGTAACTATGTTTTGGGCACTCCGAAGGGGGGTCACTTACTCTCCAGGGCAGCCTAGTGGGAAAAGGCTTGGAACTATAAAAGCCAATTTCTCTTGTTTGTAACTCATTCTCCCATTTGTGCAATAGAAGTGGAGTGTTCTCTCTCTCCCTCTCTCTTGCGACTCTAATCTGGCATGTGTGGTGTGCTTAGGGTTAGGGTTTGGGAGTGATTAGTGCTAATCACTTGTTCCCTCTTGCTTAGTGCTTAGGATTAGGGTTTGGGAGTGATTAGTGCTAATCACTTGTTCCCTCTTGCTTCCTCTCTAATCTGGCATGTGTGGTGTGCTTAGGGGTGGTTGCAAGATGAGGGTACTCACTTTCGTTCACTCTCTCTAAAATTGGGACATCCATGCATCTCGGGCGGAGTACCTCGATTGTGATAGTGCCGCGAATTAAAAGACGACACGTGCCTCCCGAGCCTAAATCGACATATCTCGATCGAGATGCCAACTAATGCCACGCTAGCAGGTCCGGGTTTCCAGGCATCATCCATGTCACCAATACATGTCACCGCCACCACATTATCTCGATCGAGATATCTATGCCACTCGGATCCACATCAGGGCCACGCTGTATCCCCCTAGGCATATTTGACTAGCACATCTCCATCGTCCACGTATCTCGAACGAGAAATTTACATCAAATCGCGACCATTCATTGTTCGAGGTAATGGGATACAATCTCCACCGTCCCCATATCTCGATCGAGATACTGAGATCAAATCTCAGCCGTCCAAATATCTCGATCGAGATACAGAGATACAATCTGCACCGTCCAAATATCTCGATCGAGATACATAGATGCAATATCCACCGTCCAATTATCTCGATCGAGATACGTAAACGCAATCTATACCGTCCATTCATGTACATTGGAAGATGCGATCTCGGCCGTTTAAATATCTCGATCGAGGTATATAATGAATCTTGACCGTCGAGATAAATTGTCGTGGTAATGCCTTTAAATCATGGCCGTCCATGTACCTCGAACGAGATAGTAATATCAAATCTCAGCCGTCGATCCTTCCCCAACCCTAAAATTAGGTATGTATCTTGGCCGTATGTTACACTAACCCTAATATCCAGAGTGTTAATCTTGCAAACCCTAAATTACATGATGTTACCGAACCTCGATCAAGGTTATAAAATCGGAAAACTTTTTTTTTTGCCTCATTGTCACAAGTTGTTTTCACTCTCCTTGCTCTCTTGATTTGGATTAGCATTAGTGAGCCCATTAGCTTTGTTTATTAGCTTCATTAGTGCTACTTAGCACTAAGCATTAGACCCTTCACATTGGACCCTTCACATTTGGCTTAGGTTTTAGCATGGAGTCACACGAGGAGGGCCGCTCATCTATTGCGGACCTCATCGCGGAGATAGACCGCGAGTTAGTGGCTATCCGTAGGAGTGCTAGAGACACTCCGTCTACATTACATATCGTGGCAGACTTGGAGGCGATGCTTGCGTCCCTTCGTAGCCTTCACGATATTGTTTATGTAGATGAGTGGATAGCCCACCATCGCGCTGCTCCTGTGTCACATGGCCAGACATATCGTCAGGTCTGTGATCTTGCTCCTATTAGGGATGGTGCCTACCTAGATCTTTTCCTCGATAGTCGTGGGATGAGGCCTGGGGGGGCGGGCAAGCCCCTCACTATTTCGCGGTGTTCGCATCCTCGTATGGCGGCACATATCTATAGTCGATATGTTGCCGCATATGGGAGGATGCCGAACAACCGCCAGATTCCCATATACTTCACAAAGCAGTTATATGCGGTGTTTGTCTTAGGGGAGGAGGTGGATTACACCAGCCATCGTCCGGGTGGTGGTGCTGGCCGAGGCCGTCTCCAGGACCAAGGTAGGCGGCCTCCACCAGCCCTTCGTGTAGCACCTACCACAGATCCTTCATTTGTGCCATTGTCGACAGTAGAGGCTCTTGGCACCCAGGTCGGCATTGACGTACGGAGTACCACGGAGAGCATCCAGCACGTGGTGCGCTTGTTCTCACGATCTATACCGACGATAGATGTGGAGGTATTTACATATATATTACGTCTTAAGTTTTTTTGGTCATTTATCTTCATGTTTATATATACTTTTCTATATTTTTACATGAGCAGCATGGTTGATTGTGTCACGTAGGTTCCCACACCTACCACTGAGAGGCTCACTCAGGAGTTGGTAGAGGCGAGAGCAGAGATTGACCGCCTCAGAGCTGCATTACAGATGGCAGAGGCAGCCTACTGCAGAGGCACAGCATCTGAGAGAGTCCGACATCCAGCAGGTAGGTTTCTCTTGCACGTAAAAGAGTTATAATTAAGGTCCTAAGTTATAAATTTCTTTAAGTAATACCTAATGAGAGACTAATCAATTATTTTAATGCTTTACTTTTTTGCGTAGGCTCGGACCGAGGTAGAGAGCTCCAGAGCTGAGGCACAGCATCATCAGATTATGGAGCAGATTGCCCAGCACAGGGCAGAGTAGCTGATGCTGCATGTTCGAGAGTATCGTAGATCCTCGGACGTGACAGTGCCTTACCTACCTTTATATCCACGGCCTGTCTCACAGAGGTTTTTCGACGACCTCTCCCGCAGGATGCACCACCCTTCCTACGTGATGCGTGCTGCTCTTTATGTATCGAGGACATTGATAGTACAGGTGGATATGCCCTGGGATGTGGACATATTTTCCACTTGTCTTGCATCACCCAGGAGCTAGTCCGGTTCTCAGCATGCCCCTCCTGCCGTGCACGCGTCGACCTAGCGACGTACAGGGTATTGGGCATCGATGATCTTCACCCATGCCTCGTTCGAGTAGATGCCAGGACTGGCAGGCCTGTCGACTTTACATCAGCTATGGACTTGGGACTCGACGCCTTCGACGATAGGGCCCAGGAGCCTGAGGTGCCTCCTGAGATAGAGTGGAGCTCACATGAGTTCGACGCTTACCAAAGAGTCCTACATGAGAGCCAGGTCACAGCATATGAGCGCGTGGGTGGTGCTGGCCCTAGTGGCACATCGGGTGATGGTGCTAGCAGCAGTGTTGCTTCTCATGAGCAGCGTGTCCTTACAGCAGAGGAGCTTACACGAGCAGAGTGGCAAACATGTACCATTGCAGATTATAGATTTTGGGTTTACAGACAGAGGCGTCTTGCATTAGCACGACGTAGAGAGAGAGAGAGGGCCATAGCAGCTTTTGGGACTCGTGAGCTCCCGAGTACACCGGTACCAGCTCACGATCCTGCCTTTGAGGCAGACCTCCCTGTCGCAGACATTCGACGACCCCCGCAGCCGGCACAGCCTCCTCGACGCGCACGTCGACCGGCAGTTAGAGATGACGATTTTGATTGGGTTGCTGTTGATAGTGACTAACTCAGACTACCTGGGTTAGCTCACTTACATTGTACTTAGATTCTTGGGCAGTGACTAACCTCAGACTAGCTGGGGTAGCTCATTTTCATTCTGATGTACTTATTTGATGTTTATATCATTATGAGTTTTTTCATTATTGAGTATCATTACATTTTAGTTGATGTTCTTGATTTTATTATATTTTTTAACACTTTGGCTATCATATTGTTTGTTGAAAATCTCCATGCCATCGTACCCAAACATGCTCTGATGGGGACCAAACTTTGCAAGCATGGGGGGGCACCCACCCCCACATGCTTGCAAAGCTTGGTCACAATCAGAGCATGTTTGGATTGGTAATTAGCGCCCAGTGTGGGTTTTTCAAGTCTCTTGGTGCTTAAGAGGCCATGGAAAATCCGGGCCTTCCCCATACCATCGTACCCAAACATGCTCCGATGGGGACCAAACTTTGCAAGCATGTGGGGGTGGTCCCCCCCACATGCTCCGATGGGGACCAAACTTTGCAAGCATGTGGGGGTGGGTCCCCCCCACATGCTTGAAAAGTTTGGTCCCCATCGGAGCATGTTTGGGTACGATGGTATGGGGAAGGCCCGGATTTTCCATGTTTGGTCACAATCAGAGCATGTTTGGATTGGCAATTAGCGCCCAGTCCGGATTTTTCAAGTCTCTTGGTGCTTAAGAGGCCATGGAAAATCCGGGCCTTCCCCATACCATCGTACCCAAACATGCTCCGATAGGGACCAAACTTTGCAAGCATGTGGGGGTGGGTCCCCCCCACATGCTTGCAAAGTTTGGTCATAATCAGAGCATGTTTGGATTGGCAATTAGCGCCCAGTCCGGATTTTTCAAGTCTCTTGGTGCTTAAGAGGCCATGGAAAATCCGGGCCTTCCCCATACCATCGTACCCAAACATGCTCCGATAGGGACCAAACTTTGCAAGCATGTGGGGGTGGGTCCCACCCACATGCTTGCAAAGTTTGGTCCCCATCGGAGCATGTTTGGATTGGCAATTAGCGCCGAGTCCGGATTTTTCAAGTCTCTTGGTGCTTAAGAGGCCATGGAAAATCCGGGCCTTCCCCATACCATCGTACCCAAACATGCTCCGATAGGGACCAAACTTTGCAAGCATGTGGGGGTGGTCCCCCCCACATGCTTGCAAAGTTTGGTCACAATCCGAGCATGTTTGGATTGGCAATTAGCGCCCAGTCCGGATTTTTCAAGTCTCTTGGTGCTTAAGAGGCCATGGAAAATCCGGGCCTTCCCCATACCATCGTACCCAAACATGCTCCGATGGGGACCAAACTTTGCAAGCATGTGGGGGTGGGTCCCCCCCACAGTGGGGGTGGTCCCCCCCACATGCTTGCAAAGTTTGGTCACAATCCGAGCATGTTTGGATTGGCAATTAGCGCCCAGTCCGGATTTTTCAAGTCTCTTGGTGCTTAAGAGGCCATGGAAAATCCGGGCCTTCCCCATACCATCGTACCCAAACATGCTCCGATGGGGACCAAACTTTGCAAGCATGTGGGGGTGGGTCCCCCCCACATGCTTGCAAAGTTTGGTCCCCATATCGGAGCATGTTTGGATTGGTAATTAGCCCCGAGTGCGGGTTTTTCAAGTCTCTTGGTGCTTAAGAGGCCATGGAAAATCCGGGCCTTCCCCATACCATCGTACCCAAACATGCTCCGATAGGGACCAAACTTTGCAAGCATGTGGGGGTGGGTCCCCCCCACATGCTTGCAAAGTTTGGTCCCCATCGGAGCATGTTTGGATTGGCAATTAGCGCCCAGTCCGGATTTTTCAAGTCTCTTGGTGCTTAAGAGGCCATGGAAAATCCGGGCCTTCCCCATACCATCGTACCCAAACATGCTCCGATAGGGACCAAACTTTGCAAGCATGTGGGGGTGGTCCCCCCCACATGCTTGCAAAGTTTGGTCACAATCCGAGCATGTTTGGATTGGCAATTAGCGCCCAGTCCGGATTTTTCAAGTCTCTTGGTGCTTAAGAGGCCATGGAAAATCCGGGCCTTCCCCATACCATCGTACCCAAACATGCTCCGATGGGGACCAAACTTTGCAAGCATGTGGGGGTGGGTCCCCCCCACATGCTTGCAAAGTTTGGTCACAATCAGAGCATGTTTGGATTGGTAATTAGCGCCCAGTCCGGATTTTTCAAGTCTCTTGGTGCTTAAGAGGCCATGGAAAATCCGGGCCTTCCGCATACCATCGTACCCAAACATGCCCCGATAGGGACCAAACTTTGCAAGCATGTGGGGGTGGGTCCCCCACATGCTTGCAAAGTTTGGTCCCCCCTACATGCTTGCAAGCATGTTGGTGGGTCCCCCCCACATGCTTGCAAAGTTTGGTCCCCATCGGAGCATGTTTGGGTGCGATGGTATGGGGAAGGCCTGGATTTTCCATGGCCTCTTGAGCACCAAGAGACTTGAAAAATCTGGACTGGGCGCTAATTACCAATCCAAACATGCTCCAATTGTGACCAAACTTTGCAAGCATGTGGGGGGGACCCACCCCCACATGCTTGCAAAGTTTGGTCCCTATCGGAGCATGTTTGGGTACGATGGTATGGGGAAGGCCCCGATTTTCCATGGCCTCTTAAGCACCAAGAGACTTGAAAAATCCGGACTGGGCGCTAATTGCCAATCCAAACATGCTCCGATGGGGACCAAACTTTGCAAGCATGTGGGGGGGACCCACCCCCACATGCTTGCAAAGTTTGGTCCCTATCGGAGCATGTTTGGGTACGATGGTATGGGGAAGGCCCGGATTTTCCATGGCCTCTTAAGCACCAAGAGACTTGAAAAACCCGCACTCGGGGCTAATTACCAATCCAAACATGCTCCGATATGGGGACCAAACTTTGCAAGCATGTGGGGGGGACCCACCCCCACATGCTTGCAAAGTTTGGTCCCTATCGGAGCATGTTTGGGTACGATGGTATGGAGATTTTCAACAAACAATATGATAGCCAAAGTGTTAAAAAATATAATAAAATCAAGAACATCAACTAAAATGTAATGATACTCAATAATGAGAAAACTCATAATGATATAAACATCAAATAAGTACATCAGAATGAAAATGAGCTACCCCAGCTAGTCTGAGGTTAGTCACTGCCCAAAAATCTAAGTACAATGTAAGTGAGCTAACCCAGCTAGTCTGAGTTTAGTCACTATCAAGATAGAGATCTAGTCAGCAGCACCCTCTCTAGCTCTCAACTGCTCTAGAATGCTCTCATGGTCATCCACTCGAAGCCGAAAACGAGGGTGAGAACTGTGTTTTCGGCTCTGTACTCGAACAAGAGTGAGCCTGGTAGCAACCACTAGATGAGAGAACTGAAATGCCTCTAACTCCCACTTCCACTACTGGAACTCAAGACTCCCCCGATGAAGTCGAATCTGCTGGTAGAACCGGCCTGCCACAATCATGCTATGGGCGTCATAAGAAAACCCATGATCATCCACTGTATCCTGGTCAAGCATGCACTTTGGCCTAGTGCAACTCATCAAATAGTAGTCTACTCCCTCGCTATTTCCCTCACTGGCAATAACAGCAAATACATCACCCTCCTGTAGCAAATCTGTCAGGTCATCATAACTGACCATGAACGCAGGACCTGTGTGCTCATCAGACACCACTGGATGTGAAGGATGCTCGAGGGAGAGGAATGTCTGTATCCATGCATCTGCCCATCCTCTCGAGGCACAATGTGACCAATCGCTATCCATACATGCTCCACAGAAGCATGCAAACCGTCGTGTGTAAATCGTGGGGGCCGCCATGCACGTGCTCCTGATGGAATGTAAGCCCAAGGTGCCAGGTACTGTGTCACAATCATGGGAGGCTCTACGGTCAATCATGCCACCATCCACATGCCAAAAAAATCTCCTGACAATCCAAGTATCACGTTTGGGGTACGATGATGCTGCACTCCCACACAAATGTTGGGAGCACCACTCGACTACGTGGCCCGCATCTCTGAACCGCTGAGCATCCTGTCGCAGCTGATGATGCCTCAAGGCACGTTTCACACACGCGCCCGCACCATCATGCTCACCCTTCCCGTGACCAGTCTCAAAGAATGACCAAATCACTGGGATACTAGACTGCATATGCCACCTATAAATCCATAAAAGATAGTCTTAGTTATTGTTTTCTTTAAGATGTTCTAGTGAATTTAGTTTAATTGTAAATGTAAGAAAGCCATAAGTACTACCTGTAGAGCCAATAGAATTGACGTGATGACTTGAACTGTGCGCCACAACCATCCGACCAAACCCATCGCTGGACATGTCTGATCACAAAATGTGCATCATGTGAACGATCATCACTGATATAGAAATGATACTCTCGAATAATGACACGGGTCTCGGGGGTACTCGCTATCCCATCTACATGAGCCTCTGCATGTCGATAGCTAATGTAGACCAAAATAGCAACCTGGTGAGGTAAGCAATACATACGTTTAGGACACAAAAAATCAATTAAGTAATGTAGCTCAAACATAAAACAAATATTACAAAATATAACCATTACCTGCTCTGAGAAGTAATACTCAGATTGTATCTCCTGAAAAGGTGTGAAAGTGTAGTTCTCTGCAAAATCAATCACAGAGACGACCACACCAATAGGAAACTCTGCTAGGCATGCTCGGAACTGACGATCCTGCCACTTGGCACAATGACTGTGCCGTATGTAGGGGTAGATCTGCTCCCTAAATGTGGCTGTGAAGTGACAACGTGGTGTATGTTTGTCCACGAGCTGCAACTTCCTGGACTGTCCACCACTCTGGAGCTGGTGTGTCACATACTCATAATGTTGCCATGCCACTATCTCTTGGTCACTTGCATCAAGATCTACCATCTGTAGATGTGCAAGTGAACCACATGATGTGCAATTGCTCTCCACACAAGGCATCCTATGGAACTGGGCATCCTCCGTGCGTGCACACAAAAGAGAGTGGATGAAATCACGTGGACTACGAGGCAAGTCTCTATGCCCACTAAGAGAACGGAACACGTCATAAAAAAGTTTGAACTCAACATGGTAGCGACAACAACATGTGTCACGCTGACGTGAGTACCTCACAAACCAAGGCTTACACCCCTCAAATGACCTTTGCCCAATTTTAAGCTCTGGATACGAAGCCACAAACTGAGAATACAACTCAATTTGGGACATTTCAAGAAAGCAAGCACCGTGCTCAATGAACACTCCTCTTGTCACTCTCTTACGCAAAGCTTTCTTGAAAACTGGCGATGCACGACAATTCTCCTCCCAAAAACTTTCTATCAAGGTTCTAGTGGTTTCATCTAGTAGGCGATCATGCCTAGCTACACGACCACTACTCGCCCACATAGCACCAACCTCATTGGCATCTAAACTTTGTCGCCTAATAGACCCAACTCTAAGTGCGTGTGGTGCTATGGAAAGGATGCGAGATGTGGCACTAACCTTACCCTTCATTTGGGAGCTACTTATGGCTGCCACAATAGCCCGTCGAGCAGCCAAAGCGTCCGCAGAGTTCCTCTTCTTGTTAACTATATAGGAATGACGAACACTTTATAGCACCGCCATGCCAGCTCTCCTCTCTCTTCGACCTCCAATGTCGGAAAGCGCCCTGCAGTTGGCCATGTTGGGCAGATCAATCAAAGCATCAAGCACACATGCCTGTGATGAAGACGTGAGGTCTTTGAAATAGGAATGGAAGATTGCATGGGCACGACGATGTGCCCCTGACTTTGATAGTTCTTTCCTATCCACATGAAGGGCGCCCAAAGGAGGGGGGGTGGGTTCTTGTAGAAGAGAGGACTCAAGAAGGGCGGGTTCATGTGGATTATCTAAACTAAGGGGTAGTGGGGGGGAAGAGGGCGAAGGGAGAGGAAGTGGAAGAGGAGGAGCAAGGCTTGGATCATCGCCAACAACGGAAGGTGTTGCTCGTTGACGTGCTCTCCACTCTCTCTTTCTCTCACGAGCTACCCTTCTCCTCTCCTCCTCTTGAACTTGGTGGATGGGGGGGAGTCTAGTCTTATCACGTTTCCGACTCCTACAACTTTGAGAACCCATTCTCAAGGAAGCTAAGAGAGAAAATATTATAAAGGCTCAATGATGGGATAGTACTAGAGATAAGTGTGGGATAGTACTAGAGATGTGTGATTATATAGGAAAAATAGGTTATCCACTTCAAATCTCATTGGATTTCCTATCTAAGATTGATTGGATAACTAAGATAAACATAAACATAATTAAAGATAAACTATTATCCACTTAAAAATTAATATTATTTATAATATTTATTAACAAGTCTAAATATTTATCATTACTAGATATATAAATATATCTTTAAAGATATCTTTTATTTTATAATTATATAACTGCTTTTTTTAAATAAAATATTTTTTTCAAATTTTATTCAAAGGTTTATTCTACATAAAAAAATTTTAAGAAATATAAAATTAAAAAATTTATTTTTTTTAAATTAATAATATGATCTTTAATAATATTTTTATTGATCTAATCCCAAAATATAATCCTTTAAAATTAGTGATTTTAAATTCTTTTATTTAATAAGTTATATATATTTTATTATTTAAATTTCTATATTCTATTTCTCTAAATTACTAAATTAACTTTTCCAAAAATATGTTTTTGAAAAAAGAGGGGAGGTGGGAAGGAGATGCCACGTGTCATAAGCGTGCATGACACGTGGCATTCTCTTGACATGTGGCACTATTATGGTTGATGTGGCAATTCCATGATGTGGCATGCCATGTCACCATGTACGAGGTGGCATGCAAAGGTGGCAAGATGATGTGGCATTAATGATGACTAGGATGATGAGGTGGGGAGTCAACTAGGTTGACCATGTTGACATGGAGGGTGGAGGTGGCAAGCTGAGGTGGCAAGCTGCTTATGTGGATCCTCTCGATGCTCACGTGGACATAAAGTGGCATGCATATATAAGGTTTCTGCCTACCCAAGCCTCACACATGGAATGAAACCTAAGCTGTGAAGTTTACCAAGCCTAGATTTCCAAACCTAACTAGGATTGGTTTTAGACTTGAAAAGGGGAGAGTGGACACAATATGGGAATTTTCACTTGGGAGGATTGAAAATGGACCTTCCCATACTCAAATCAAGCCAAATTTTTTTTAATAAATTCATGGCAACAAGAGTATTGATCCCTTGAGTTTTTAGATTGAAAGATTCAATATTTAATTTTCTAGAATTAAATTACTATTGATTTAATGGGCCTCTGACAGTCATAATAAATTTTCAAAAGTAAATCTACAAAAATCAAACCGTTAGATTTGTAATTTTACCTTATACCCACATTATACTAATATTTCCCAATCTAATCATCACTAGATCCATACAATTTGAGCATTTTAAATGGTAGATGTGGTGGGAGGATAAAATAGTATGTTTTTTAACAATTCTAATATCTTTTAAATAATATAGAAAATAGTAGAACACATCAAAAATTACTCGATAAATCAAGTTAAGCTCTATGTTATTTTTATTTGTGATATGCAAAGTGGGAACATCATATGAGTAATAATGTAAAAGTTATAGGCAATTTACTCACATTCACTATACCTGTCTAAACCTAGGACAGGGCCTGTATACAAACTTGGTTCCCAAAGAAAAGGGGATTTGCAATTATTGGATATTCGATCAAATTATAGTTTTAGGTGCCCAACTTTGCATATGATGTTTCATTAGAAGACCTTGAAGTGAAACTCCTTGGCTAACTATGAGAGATTGGCTATTCTTCTTGAAAAAATGCCTGTTTTCCAGCTAAAGCCAAGGGCGCCCACAACATGAAACTAGATAACCTCATCTTGCAACCACCCTTAGGGTTAGGGTTTGGGAGTGATTAGTGCTAATCACTTGTTCCCTCTTGCTTCCTCTCTCTCTCTCTCTCTCTCTCTCTCTCTCTCTCTCTCTCTCTCTCTCTCTCTCTCTCTCTCTCTCTCTCTCTCTCTCTCGTGTGATTAGGCTAACCAATGCGATCCTCTTCCATGGAGATCCCACACGATCTTCGCGAGAGAGCTTGCATCACTTGTTGGATTAGAACAACTGTCTAGGTGTGACAACTCGTGCGGGAGGACAGCGGTGACAAGCCGCTACAATGGAGCTCTTGAGCCATGCTCGAGCTTGACGGATAGGCAACTTCCCATGACACAGTTAGGGTAGGGTATCCTTAACAATGTGTTATTGAAGAAGTCATAAAAGTGACTAAAATGCATATAAATCTTGTTCTGTTTATGTAATGTATTATAATGTGTTGAGTCAAATTATACCTTTCAAGATTACTTCCTTGAAAGAAGAAGTTATGAGGAATCTCTACATCTTCTTCATTATATAAGTCAATTCTAAGTTGTGTCGTTTTGCCTAATGGATATTACATTAATATTGTTTTCATTGATAAAAATGTCAATAACCATGAGTGGATTATCATAAAAGCCATTCAAGTTCTGATCCAAACGAAAAAGTCATCCAACCATAGTGTGCCAACAACGACTCTAGTACAAAAATAGCCAAAAAAATTTGACTCTCCCTATCATGTATTTACAACATGTATTTACAAGACAATGAATCTGATAGGACTTGACATTCTACACCGTTGTCTATTGTCTTATTCCATCCTTGGTCTAAGAATTCTAAATCTAAATACTTATATATAAATATTATCTTTGTAATTTGAATCTGAGAATCTGAGATTTTGCGACAAAGACAAAATTCTCGGGCATGTTTATCTTTATTTTTATTTTCCTTGTAATTTGAATATTTGAATCTGAGAATTTTTTCGGCAAAGACATTCACTAGCATGTTTACACTACTACACGATGCCTATGGTCCGACAACATTTTTCGATGCCTAATGCGGAGTCAGAATAAGCGTCTATATAGGTGTCTATATAAACATCAAAAATAACGTCGCTATAAACGTTGAAAAAACCGCCGCTATATACGTTGCACAATAAAAGTAAAAATTTTATTTTTTTCCTTGTTTGTATCATTACCAATATATATGTTTCTTTTTCACTTTTAGTATATTAAATAATTATAAAATTAAATGAAACTAATAAACACATTACCATCAAATAATAACATGTGAGATTATTTGCATGTTTACAAAATCAAAGTTGATCATTATCAATCAACCCTCTCATCTTCAAAAAGATCATTAGCTCCAAAAATATCTAGTTCAAGGAAAATCCCTCCATCTTCAAATCATGTGGGAATAGATGATGCATCTATGTTAGCCTTTAAATCTTCGACTCCTTCAAAAAGCTTGACGAGCTTGATTCCTTTCGTTCTTGGCCTCTCCATACCGCTCAATCCACTTTTGCATACTCTTTGAGTTTAAGATGCAAAATTGATTGATCTTATCTCGTAAGGCCACATCCATGCTTCTCTCAATCCCTTATCCTTGTGGTTGTTCTCCAACTACCCTATCATCCTCTTCCGTTGACCACAGTTTAGGCATTTTAGGGTCTACAGTACTAAGAAACTATGTGATGTACATGAGGGATTCTTGCACAAGCCATCCCATTACCATACTTTCCTCTAGGTGAGCTCTTTGACAAACAAACCCTTTTAGCGTCTTCATGAACCTCTCCAAAAAGAACATCCAACATGAATGGACGACTCCTGCCACAACCACCTCATCCACAACATAAACTAGAAGATGCATTTGGTTAAGATGTTGGTTGAAAAAAACTTCTCCACTAATGTAATTGCTTCTATGGCATTTAAGCGGGCTACTTCCAAAGTGTCTTTTCTTATCTCCTTCAATGAAATCCAATGGACCACGATGCCAATCTTGTATATTGTATCCCTTATGTTGTCAATGAGGCAACCTTTTATGGCCACAGGCAAAAAGACAAATTGCAAGAACTTGTGCCAACCATGTGATTTTAAGCTGGAGAGCTCCTTATCCTTTCTAAATGCTCCCTTTAGGCAGTGCATACATCCAGTCAGAGTACAAAACTCCAAAATGCACTTCTTAACTTGAGCTTTATCTTCTTTTGGTCAATACCCAAGGATC
Source organism: Cibotium barometz (assembly GCF_041138505.1). Taxonomy (NCBI): domain Eukaryota; kingdom Viridiplantae; phylum Streptophyta; class Polypodiopsida; order Cyatheales; family Cibotiaceae; genus Cibotium; species Cibotium barometz. The sequence goes on from NC_141083.1 coordinate 50,003,398, forward strand.
TTTAGGTAATAGTAACTTACCGTCACTTCTGGCTCGGGTCCATAAGTGTCACATATACGATCACTTATTTGTAAATCCTCCCTTTGGCCCTTACTCTCTATGACCCCATTAATAGTCTTCCAAAGCACTATGGCTATATTTTAAAAAATATGCATAGGGTCAAGCAAATGGTTAATTAGAAGACCTTCTAAATATGGTAGTCGGTAGAATATGGACAGCTGCTTCATTCTAGGGGGTGGAGACCCTTCATTGTCCTCCCATGCTCTCTTCCAATTTCTTGCCTTTAGTGTAGGAGGAGGTAGACCCAAATAGCCCTCATATAGGGTATTTGTTCAACACATAGTTTGTGCACATAGTTGCCCCTAACCAAAAACCATGAGGTAAATCTTGGGCTTTCACCACACATCGTGTCATCTCCATGAGAGACCTATTCTTCCTCTCATCCATACCATTTTACTAAGGTGTGTATGGCACTGTACATTGATGCCTTAAGCCTTTTTAACCATATATGCATGAAATTCCTTGGACATATACTCCCCTCCTTGATCTGAACGAAGGGTGCCAACTTTACATTCACATGCATTTTTAGCCATGGATACAAAGTGCCTAAAGCACATAAAAACCTCTGACTTCTGCTTTAATGGATACACCCAACTATATCTAGACTAATCATGAATTAAATGGGCAAAGTGTTGAGATTCAAGCTCGATGTCAGTGTGAGTCAGCTATGCTATGTGCTGGCATGTTAGGTAGGAACATGTGTGAGACATAAATGACCGCGTCTAGCTGGTCATAGTGTGTGGACATTAGCTAGGGTTAGATGTGTGTGGATACAACTCATAGTGTGTTGTGTGTATTATGATTATGGCTTTATACATTGTGTGAGATGGGAGATGGCTTCCCTCTATGATTAGGGTTTGCAATATACATTAGGGTTTGCTCCTGTGTGTGTGTCTCCTCTCCCTCTACCTATCTTTCAACATGGTATCATCAGAGCCTTGTGCTGTCTATTAGGGTTTATGAGTGAGTGAGAGAACAGGGAGAAGAAGCTGTGAAGAAAAGCTGTGAAGCTTGCCATTGATGCTGTGAAGCTTGGAGCACACCGATTTCTATCAGATCTGAGAGCTTGGCCTACCAGGTAAGGTCTTCTAAACATCCTTGAGCGGATTGCAGGTGATTCAGACAAAAACAAAGCAAATTAGAGCAACCCAAAGCAAAGAAAAATTTTGGTTTTTTGGAAGCTTTCCATTAAAGCTTGGAAGCGGTGATGTATGGTGAAATACATGCAAATCTGGCAAAGAAATATGTATGTGTGACAAGCAAGAATGTGTTGGCAACTCATGTACATGCCCTACACTAATTTTGGAGCAATTTGGATGCATTTGAATGAGTGAAAATTTTTGGTTTTTTGAGCTCTCACAAAATAGAGAAAAGGAAGTCAAAATTGGATGCATTTGGAGCATGTTTTTGGCAAAAATCAAAGCATTTATTGGTTACACACTTGCCTAGGTGTGTTGGGGACTTAATCCCATCATCAATTAGCAACATAAACACTCACAAATCCTCCTACAGAGCAGGCGGCGCATTCTGGACAGAGAAACAGGGTAGATTTTTAATCTTTTTGGTGTACGAGGAGGTCAATTACCACTTGTGTGCTTGATATATTTCAAAATTGACTTAGAAATTGGTTGCTACACACACTTGAGAAGAAGGCTACATGATTGGATTGATCAATTATCATCAACTGAGCTGGGAATGAGCTGACTAAATAGGTTGTCTACTGGTTGCAGAGAAACATAGTGAGCTTAATCGATTAATTACTCTTTGGTCTTAAACAATTGGACTAATTCCTTTTACATGGAGTTAGTGGACATCATTGCTAAGCTAATGAATTCTTGGTTGCTCAATTTGGATAAGGATTGAAGAAATTAGAGCAAAATTACTACTGGTTTTACTGGTTTTTCTGGTTTTTCACAAAACAGAGAAAGGGGTTTGATAAAATTGATATGTACACATGTCGGATGGTGTTGATATTCAACATTGAGGTTGTTTAGGTGTCAATACAAGTTTTCCATACTTGATTGAACCACTACATTGTAATTTGGAGCCTCTGAAAGTGTATCAAAGCAGGGTATCTTGGACTATGTGAGCCAGTTCATTTTGGATACATACAGGTTGATTTTCTACATCAAAATTGAAGTTCATTTTGTATTTTGAAGTATCTGGAACACTCATTAGAGTGTGGTTGAGCTGAGGAAGGCTCGTTTACAATTTTAGAAGTGTACAAAAGGTGTATTTGCATTGAGCAATATGTCGGATAATCCAGTATAGATTGTTGGTGAAAAGCTAGATAGGAAGAACTTCCAAGCATGGAAGTACAGGATCAAAAGTTTTTTGAAGGAAAAAGGTTTTTGGAATCTCATTACAGGTGCTGAGCCAGAGCCAAAACTACCCCGACAACCTACATAGCAGTAGGTTATAGCTCACAAGCAATGGTCAGAAAGAGCATTCAAAGTGTTGCATTATTTGTCTATATGTATTTCAGATGCTATGCTCATACACATACATGATGTTGAGAATCCCAAGGATGCGCATGGGATACATTGGTGAAATTGTTTAATACAGACACGAGTGCTTGCAAGTCTCAGTTGCGACAACAGATACATAATGTGAAGCGGAATAGAAGGAGCATCCATGATTATGTGCAAGAGATAAAGAAGTTTGCAGATGCATTGGCAACAATAAATTACCCCATGCCTGATGATGATTTGGTAGACATTACCTTGCGTGGTCTTGGCAAGGAATATAAATCTTTTGATACATCCATCTCAGTTCGAAGTATAGGTTTACCAGACTTTGATGAGTTGGTTTCACTCTTTCTTGTTGAGGAAATCAAACTCAGTGATTCATTTCAGGATGCATCTACTAGCCATGATGATAATGGCAGAAATCAGGCTTTCTATTCCCAAAGAGGATTTAGAGGCAGGGGGAGATTCGCATCACGTGGCCGAGGTAATGGTCGTGGATGGCAGGACAGGTCACCACAACAGAATTTTCAGCCTTCATATGGTGTTAGAGGTGGTCGTGGATATACACCTCAGAGAGGCAGAGGTAATCCTCGTGGTAGAGGACGTTGGCAAGGCCAATAAACATCTATGCAAGATGTGGAATGCCATTACTGTGGGAAATTTGGTCATATGGCACGTGATTGTTTCCGCAAACAGAATGATTTGAGAGGGGGTAGAGCACAATGTGGTGGACATTATGGTGGACATTATGCACAAAATGGTGGAAACTATGCATCAAGCAGTAATTACGGCAGTGCAAATCACTTGTTTGCCATGAAACATGTTGTAGGATCTATGATGACAAATGCTGAGAATGATGACACTTGGTATATGGACTCTGGAGCATCAAACCATATGACTTGTCATGGTGAATGGTTTGAGCATATGAAGCCTATGGATGTGAAAGGCTATGTGGAGACAGGAGATGATACTCAGCATGCCATTACACATGTTGGAAGTGTACCATTGGTTATGCACAATGGTCAAACAAAGTCTATGTCAAATGTATTGTATGTGCCTTCTATCACAAAAAGCTTGGCCTCAATTGGTCAAATGGTGGAACAGGGATTATAGGTTCGTTTCAACAAGCATGGTTGCTTCGTTGAGGATTTCAAACATGGATGTAGAGTCATTGCTAAAGGAAAGAAAGAAGGCAGGTTGTTTAAGCTGGATGCTGGAATTCCTGAGTTAAAATCAGCCATGTTCTCTAAAGCAAAAATGTGGTACAGGACATTGATATGTGGCATAAGAGGATTGGACATGTCAATATACAAAGGTTAAAGAACATGCAGGCAAGAGGCATTGTTAGTGGGCTACCTAGATTCAAGTATGATAGGAATATGCATATTTGTGAAGCCTGTCAGTTTGGAAAGCAGGCAAGGTTGCGGTTTCCTAGAGAAGGCAACATGAGTAGCAGGCCACTTGAGATAGTACATAGCGATGTATGGGGTCCTGCACAAAACCCATCTATCAAAGGCAGTTTATATTATGTGACATTCATTGATGATTTCAGCAGAATGACATGGATATACTTTCTTAGAGAGAAAAGTGAAGTGTTGGAAAAGTTTATTGATTTCAAAGCTTTTGCAGAAAAGCAATATGGTTCTTGGATTAAATGTTTGAGGACAGATGGAGGTGGTGAATGCACCTCAAATGCTTTTGAGCATTTCTTGAGAAAGCATGGTATAAGAAGACAATTGACTTGCAGGTATACACCTCAGCAAAATGGTGTGGCTGAGAGAAAGAATAGAGTCATTTGTGAAGTGGCCAGGGCGATGCTCAATGAAAAGAGCATGCCAGATTATTATTGGGCAGAAGCATGTGCTACTGCAGTGTATATACTGAATAAGACACCCACAGCAGCCATACATGGAAGTACGCCAGAGATGCGACTTACAGGTTTTAGGCCAGACATTGGACACCTCAAAGTATTTGGATGCATTGTCATGAGAATATATTTTAAGTCCTCTAGAAAAATATTATTTATCCCCTCTTGAGTAATTTGGGGACGCCTAGATTACTCTTGCGTCATGCCGGCTAGGTTAATATCGTGGGTGATACCACTATAAATATTAATACGTGCGATATATGACGTATGTTTGAGGCCACCTATGATTATTTCAGTTAGGTTTGTATGGCAGGGTGATTCCTGGGGTACTTACGCCTGGTAGTCATGAGTTGGTGATGATTTGTGCCTGTTTAATATTTGTGGGATTAATGTAATAATTAATTGGGCTTATATTTTCAGGTGATGAAGACTATGGGAATTGAAGAGTTTACTTTGGAAGAAATGTCTTGGATCATCACATTTCATTTTTGGCAAGCATAGTAGCTTGTAACCTTATTAAATGATTTTTCCATTTTGAACTTTAGGAAAGATACATTTATTTTTGTGGAATTTATTAAAGCCCATGGCTTTACCCTAGTCCCAATTTGACACTCTATTTTTGTTAAAGAAGAGTGCCGTGCTCTCTAAAAAGCACATCTTGTATTTTGGGGGCTATGGCCTAATTTTGGTGAAAAGGAAAGCTAATAAAGAAATACTCTTGTGTGGGGAGAGGCCACGCACAAGAGGGGGGAAGATTGCACCCAATATGGTCTTTTTGGAGCTAAGTATTTTTGTTTAAGTGTTTAATTTTTCAATTGATTTGATTTAGTTGAAGCTTACAAGCAATGGTTTTTATGATCGAATTAATTCTCTACTTTTCCACAATCAATTCCTAGAATAAGATTCCGGTTGCAGTGGTATCAGAGCTTGGGCTAGGAGATTTGTGGAGAAGGTAGGAAAGGGCTTCAACTTCTCAAAAATCAAGAAAGTGCAGGAATTTATCCAGTGGACAGAAGGGTGTTTTGCAGGTCTTTACCCAAAGGTCAAAGATTCAAAATTAGATCTACTCTCAAACCCACTCACCACCCTGCAAAACCATCCCTCTTTATCAAAAAGTGGTTTTTCCAAATACTCAGTGAAATCAGAATCTGACCGTATGGATGAAATCCTCATAGCCAAAAACCTCACGGGTAACTCTCAGAAATCAGAAAGCTTCAAGGTTGAGCAAATCTATAATGGACGGGGGAGATAAACCTGTGTAAAAGCCATACATAATTCTTCAAAAGAAATTCCAAGCAAGAGGCGCACGGCGGTAGCCTGCCGGCGCAAAAGCGTGGAGTGGAGAAGAAAAAAAGCTAATCACCTCCTTAATCCACTTTCTAATCAAGTTTACTTTTCCCAATCCCTATGCAAGTCACATCACTCTTTTTTCAACCTCTACTTTTCTCTATTTTCAAATTTGAGGAGAAATTCAAAGGTTTTCCAAATTTTGAAAATTTCTGGGTACAGAAAAGTCATTTACAGGTTTTAAAAAGCTTCAAAATTGCTTAGAAAAGGCTAGAAAATTCCGAAATCGCTTCTGAAAAATTTTGAAAATTTCAAAAAAATATTACAGAGTTTGGGCAAGGTTTACAGGACTGTTTCAGCAGGTTTCAAAGTGCAGAAAAATTATTTCATCAACAATTCGACTAGCCCAAGACTCTTGAATTACGCGAAATCGTTCGGGATTTGTTTGAGACAACGAGAATTCAAATTCAGCCATTGAACAGCGTTTTCCTGAAGAGATTAAAGCACATGAGGGTACTTCTTCTAAACCATTTACTAAATCTTTTTATGCTTCAAAGAAGATGTATAAACCAAGTTATGACAAAGGCAAGGAAGAGGCTAAAGGCACCATGAGTACCAACAAGAAAGTCAATGGTGGCAAACCGAAGACATCTCCTATCAAATGTTTCAAGTGCCACAAAGAAGGTCACATAGCACCGAATTGTCCGGAGCGTACCAAGAATTCAACACCAGCACCAGCAGCTCGAGTCAACATGATTGAAGAAGACGACAATGAAGAAGAATCATTCGAGCAAGAGGGTAATTCCGATCCAGATTACTCAGAACAAGAAGGTAAACCTCATGTTCATTCTTTGCTTAAAATAAAAGGAACGATAAATGGACATGAAGTTCTTATTTTGCATGATGATGGTAGTACACATGATTTCATTTCTGAAAAGGTACTTAAAGCATTAAATCTTCATTCTTTACCTACGCACTATAAAGTCAAAGCAGCATTTACTGGAACAAAGTATAACTGCATGCAAGTGGTGAAAGATTTGGATTTATGCATCAAACCTTTAACAGAAAAGAGGGATTTCTTAGTTGCACCTTTACAAGGGGTAGATATAATTTTGGGTATGCCTTGGAGACACAAATACAATCCTATTATTGACTATGACACTCATAGTATTTCTCTAAGGAAGGACAATGAAAATATTATCCTCCAGTGTCAAGTCAAAGGAGAAATGAGTCCTTTGTTGAGTCACACTCAAGCAAAGAGAGCTCTAAGAAAAAGAGACAAGATTTATATGGTATGGGTTAACCAGCTTGATGCTGAGTTGGACACATCCAAAAGACCAAAGTTTGATTCTTTTATCTCCAAATTTAGTGGCTGTTTCATGGAAGATCTGCCTCCAAGATTACCTAAGTCTAGGCCTGAGGATCAGAGTATTGACTTATTGCCTGGAAATTCCCCGCCTTGTAAAGCTCCCTATAGAGTCAATAATTTAGAGCAAAGAGAAATCCAAAGACAAATAGAAGACTTGCTAGAGAGAGGCCTTATTCAACCTAGTAGTTCACCTTTTGGAGCTCCAGTACTTCTTGTTAAGAAGAAGAACGGAACTTACCGAATGTGTGTAGACTATCGTGCATTGAATAAGATTACTGTCAAGAACAGATATCCTATTCCTAGGGTAGATGATCTTCTTGATAAGCTTAGAGGATCAAAGGTCTTTAGCAAGATTGACCTAAAGTCTGGGTATCATCAAGTCCGTATGACTCAATCTGACATTTTCAAGACAGCTTTTAGAACCCAAACTGGTCATTATGAGTTTTTGGTTATGCCATTTGGTTTGACCAATGCTCCAGCTACTTTCAGCCGTATGATGAATCGTATATTCCTTAAGTTTCAAAGTTTTGTTATAGTGTTCTTTGATGACATTCTTGTTTTTAGCAAGGATCGACAAGAGCATGAACAACACTTGGAACAAGTGTTCAATCTTTTGAGAGAAAATGAATTGTATGTCAATCCTGAAAAAAGTTCTTTCTTTCAAGAGGAGATTGAATACTTAGGTCATATAGTATCGGCCGAAGGGATTCGTGTAGATCCTAAGAAAATTGAATGTATTGCTTCTTGGCCTACGCCTAGAAACATACATGATCTTAGATCTTTTCTTGGCTTATGTAGTTATTATAGGAAGTTCGTCAAGAATTTTGCTTGTATTGCTCATCCTTTGACTGAACTCCTTAAGAAAGCTACAAATTTCAATTGGATTGATAAGCAAGATAAATCTTTTGCAACACTCAAGAATGCTTTAACACAAGCACCAGTTCTAACACTACCTGATTTTCAAAGACCATTCTTTATAGTAGTGACTGATGCTAGTGGCAAAGGATTTGGAGCTGTTCTTATGCAAGACAACCATCCTATTGCATATCAAAGTAGAAAGCTTAAGCCTGCAGAGCAAAATTATAGCACTTATGATAAGGAATTAGCAGCAATAGTGCATGCTTTGCAAATCTGGAAGCATTACCTAATGGGCTCTGAATTTCTTATCAAGACAGACCAACAGAGCATTAGGCATTTGCTTACGCAACCTCTTATTTCAGATAGGCATATTAAATGGGCAGCTTTCATTCAAAGTTTCCAACCTATGATTCAATATCAACCTGGAAAAGAAAATGTTGTTGCCGATGCTTTGAGTCGAAGACCAAATATCAACAACATTTCTATAATTGAAAGTGAACCATTTGTCCTCATGAAAGAAACTTATGAAGTTGATCCAGATTTTTCTCAAATATGGATCAAATTGCGTGAAAACAATTGGACACCTCACGGAAGTTATTCTCATAATGATGGCTATCTTTTCTTTGAGAAAAGATTGTGTGTTACTCAACCTTACAGACAACTTGTCTTGGAAGAGATGCACCAACCACCATTTGTGGGACATAGAGGAGTTTCCGCAACACTTCAAGTAGTTTCTCGAGAATTTTATTGGCCCCATTTGAAGAATGATGTAGCTAAGTTTGTAGCTGAATGTAACATTTGTCAAACAATCAAAAGCTACAAAGGCAAAGCTTTAGGATTGCTTATGCCTCTACCTATTCCTGATAGACCATGGGAACAAGTGTCTATGGATTTCATTACTGGCTTCCCTACTACTTTCAGTCATCATGACATGATTTGGACAATAGTGGACAGATTTAGTAAGCAAGCCTATTTCATTCCATGTAAAAAGACACTAACTTCTCATCAAGCTGCAAACATATTTGTTAAGCAAATTTTTGTTCATCATGGTCTACCCAAAGTGATAGTTTCTGATAGAGATTCTAAATTTTGTAGTCACTTTTGGGTTGCTCTTTTCTCAAACTTGGGCACTAAGTTAGATTTTTCCACGGCATTCCATCCGGAATCGAATGGACAAACTGAAGTTACAAATAGCACTATCTTAGATATGCTTAGAGCCTATGTTTCCCAGCAACCTAGTGCATGGGATAAGTACATACACCTACTCCAATTTGCTTATAATAATACTCCTTATACTGCTACTGGTCGAGCACCATTTGAGATTATCTATGGAAGAGCATTGCCTATTCCGGCTACTAGACTCTCTCATAAGATTGAAGCAGCCGACCAATATGTTAGAGACTTTGATCGCATTCTATCTGAAGTGCGTGATTGTATTGCAAAAGCTCAAGAGAAGTATACATCTCAAGCAAATAGGAAGCGCAAAGATTTTTCATTTCAAGAAGGTGATTATGTTCTTTTGAGAATTGAAAAGCGTAGATTAAAGAGTGTGGACAAATTCCCTGCAGTGAAGCTAGTGCCTAGATATTATGGGCCATTTAAAATCCTCAAAAAAGATTAACGATGTGGCCTATAGACTAGAGCTTCCATCTAATTGGAATATCCACAATTCTTTTCATATCCATCTCTTGAAACCTTTTCGAGGAACACTTACTACTCACCCAACATATGAGGAACCACCTCTTATTGAAGGAGAGGAAGAAGTACTAGTTCCTGATGCTATCATTGACCAAGAGATAACAACAACAAGAACAGGTAATCAATACTTCAAGTATCTTTTGACTTTCAAGAATCATCCACAAGAAGATGCTAAATGGATGCCTGAGAAATTTTTTCGAGTTTACCCTGAAATTCTTCATTCTTTTCAAACCCAGCAAATCCGCAATTGAGGACAATTGCAAACTCAAGCAAGAGGGATGTCATGAGAATATATTTTAAGTCCTCTAGAAAAATATTATTTATCCCCTCTTGAGTAATTTGGGGACGCCTAGATTACTCTTGCGTCATGCCGGCTAGGTTAATATCGTGGGTGATACCACTATAAATATTAATACGTGCGGTATATGACGTATGTTTGAGGCCACCTATGATTATTTCAGTTAGGTTTGTATGGCAAGGTGATTCCTGGGGTACTTATGCCTGGTAGTCATGAGTTGGTGATGATTTGTGCCTGTTTAATATTTGTGGGATTAATTTAATAATTAATTGGGCTTATATTTTCAGGTGATGAAGACTATGGGAATTGAAGAGTTTACTTTGGAAGAAATGTCTTGGATCATCACATTTCATTTTTGGCAAGCATAGTAGCTTGTAACCTTATTAAATGATTTTTCCATTTTGAACTTTAGGAAAGATACATTTATTTTTGTGGAATTTATTAAAGCCTATGACTTTACCCTAGTCCCAATTTGACACTCTATTTTTGTTAAAGAAGAGTGCCGTGCTCTCTAAAAAGCACATCTTGTATTTTGGGGGCTATGGCCTAATTTTGGTGAAAAGGAAAGCTAATAAAGAAATACTCTTGTGTGGGGAGAGGCCACGCACAAGAGGGGAGAAGATTGCACCCAATATGGTCTTTTTAGAGCTAAGTATTTTTGTTTAAGTGTTTAATTTTTCAATTGATTTGATTTAGTTGAAGCTTACAAGCAATGGTTTTTATGATTGAATTAATTCTCTACTTTTCCACAATCAATTCCTAGAATAAGATTCCGGTTGCATGCATAACTTATGTACATGTGTCTGATGAGAGAAGAAGGAAGTTAGATCCTAAGGCAGAAAAGTGTGTATTTGTTGGATATGCACAGGATCGTAAGGCATACAAATGTTACAATCCACAAACTAGGCAAGTGGTTATCTCACGGAATGTGGTGTTTGATGAGCTTGCTAGTTGGTACAAAGCAAAGGATGAGGGTGTCATTGAGTCACTTGAAGCTGATGTGCCTGTGAACTTGCCACAAGCAAGTTCTAGTTCTACTTCTATGTCTGGGCCAACAGAAGCTGAGAGTAGTACTGTACGTCCATGGTCAGGACACTTGAGACATGAGAGTGTGAGCACTAGGAATAGTGCTGTGGATAAAGGAAAGAAGAAGGTTGAAGGAATTGGAATTATAGGTTATGAGTCATCAAGTTCAGAGAGTTTGGATGAGGAGCTTTGCATACCTGTTTTATGCACACCTGGTGCTAGGTAGGATAGATATGTGCCACCACATGCTAGAGTGATAGGTGTTCAAAGTGATCCGCATGCATTGCAAAGATCCCAAAGGGTCAGATATCCAGTTGACAGGTTGACATATCGTGATTTTGCTATGAATTATGCATATATGACGTCTTTGGTGAAGCATGTGAAACCTACATGCTATAAAGAAGCTATTGGAAAGTATGTATGGGAGAAAGCAATGGATGTTGAGATGGACACATTGGTTCATAATGACACATGGGATTTGGTTGCATTACCACAGGATAAAAATGTCATTGGTTGTAAATGGGTTTACAAAGTGAAACGCAAGTCTAATGGTTCCATTGAGCGACATAAAGCAAGATTGCTAGCTAAGGGTTATGCACAAACCCAAGGTCTGGACTATGATGAAACATTTAGTCCAGTGGGCAAAGATGGGAACAGTGAGCATAGTCATTGCTATGGCTGTAGCTAATGGTTGGGAAATGCATCAAATGGATGTCAAAAATGCATTTGTAAATGGTGATCTACAAGAGGAAGTGTATATGGCAAAGCCAGAAGGTTATGTACACCCAAAGTATCCCACTCATGTATGCAGATTGAAAAAGACATTATATGGTTTGAAGCAAGCATCTCGTGCTTGGAGTGATAAGATGAGCAGATATCTTATCTCCCTTAGATTTCGAGTTTCTACAGCAGATTCTTCACTCTATGTGAAGAAAACAGATCATGGGATTGTTTTACTTGTCATCTATGTGGATGACTTGATTATCACAGGTGATCATGGTACAGATGTGATGCATGTCAAGAAAGCATTGAGTGGGCAGTTTGACATGAAAGACTTGGGTGAGCTAAGATACTTTCTTGGAATTGAAGTGATCAAAGACCATGCAGGTACATGGTTAGTGCAACGCCAATATGCATTGGATATGTTGGCAAAATATGGCATGACAGGGTGTAAGCTTATGAGTACACCTTTGGAGCAAAATGTGAAGTTGCGGGCTGATTTTGGTGAGGAGTTGGATGATCCATCTATGTACAGAAAGATGGTTGGTAGTCTCATTTACATGACTATCACACGCCTGGATTTGAGTTATGCTGTGGGGCTAGTAAGCCAGTTTATGCAGAGCCCCAAAAAACCTCATTTGGATGCAGTGAGACGCATCATGTGATATTATGTAAAGACCACTGCACATTATGGTCTTCTTTATGAGAGTGGTAAAGGCTTGGATATACATGGCTACACAGATGCTGATTGGGCAGGTAGCTCATATGACAGGAGGTCTACTAGTGGTTATGCCTTTACACTTGGAAGTGCCGTGGTGAGTTGGAGTAGTAAGAAGCAACCTACAATTGCTTTATCTAATACTACAGAGGCTGAATATAGAGGTGCAGCCATTGCTACTTGTGAAGGAATTTGGTTAAAGAGTCTCTTGGCAAATTTAGGTGAGCCTATTGATGGCAAAGTTGTCATTCATTGTGACAACATGAGAAGTATACAATTGGCCAAGAATCCAGTATTTCATGCACGGACCAAACACATAGAGGTCCATTATCACTTTGTCAGAGAGAAGGTGCTGGATGGTACAGTTGATCTACAGTATGTGAAGACTGACAACAAGCAGGTGGCAGACATCTTTACAAAGCCACTTAGCAGGGAGAAGTTTGAGTACTTTCGTACTATGTTGGGAGTACATGGGATGAGCTTGAGGGGGAGTGTTAAGAGCCTTGATATCCCAAGCTCATCTACATCTTCATCTATGGCAGTACATCATGAGCTTGAGAGGGGCTGTTGAGATTCAAGCTCGATGTCAGTGTGAGTCAGCTATGCTATGTGCTGGCATGTTAGGTAGGAACATGTGTGAGACATAAATGATCGCGTCCAGCTGGTCATAGTGTGTGGACATTAGCTAGGGTTAGATGTGTGTGGACACAACTCATAGTGTGTTGTGTGTATTATGATTATGGCTTTATGCATTGTGTGAGATGGGAGATGGCTTCCCTCTATGATTAGGGTTTGCTCCTGTGTGTGTGTCTCCTCTCCCTCTACCTATCTTTCAACACAAAGTAGAGCTATCCCCCAATAGATGGTGTCCTCATCATAGGACCACATACATCCCTATGTATAAACTATAATTTCTTGACAGGTCTCACAGATCCATCCTTTGGAAATGATGCTCGATGCATTTTACCAAGAATACACCCCTCACATACATGTCTAGCAAGGGTCTCAAGAGTTGGAAACTCTCAGACACCATATCATGCCTTTGAAGGCATAACAAACTACCATAATTCAAATGGCCAAATCGTGCATGCCATAATTCTACATCACTCATAGCACGAGTTGTAGAGACTGAGCAAGCATCATGCTACAACTTCTCAAATACATCCATCTTGTATAGGCCATTAAACAAGGTACCTAAGGCAATGATATAATAACCATCATTTCTACCTTGAACTGTACATCTGTCATCCACAAATTTCACCATCAAGCTTGACAAGGCTAAGGCAACTGCCAGCAAGTTCTTCTTAATGCCTAGCACATATAAAACTTTAGAAAGAGTAAATGCGCCCCCATTTGCAACAGTGAGCACAACTCTACCAACTCCTTTAACAGGATATGAGGAACCTGTTGCTCTGAACTGTTTTTGTTTTGTGAAGACTGTTGGTCTTCAACCAAGCTCTTCTCTTCTATAATCAACATAGACACACTTGGGATAGATTCTAGAGATGAGAAAAAAAAATGTCAAGTAATGTGCTTACTAGCACCACTATCAAAGTACCAAACATCCAATATTCTGCCACTAACATGCATACATCATGAACAGAAGGGTCATAACTGCAATGTACGGTCCATGCCCAATCATCTTGAGAGCAAAACTTGCATATTCCTTCTTCTCTGCACTTGGTGTGCCAATGCATCAGCCCCACAGCCATGCCTGATTCTTTCTTTTTCTCCTTCTCTAGCTTTTTCTTGCACTCATTTATGTAGTGCCCTAGTTTCTTGCACCAACAATAGTAACACTTGCCCTTCTTTTTAGGCTTATCACCTTTCTCTACATCCTTACCTCTCAGGATTCAGATTTTGGCTTATAGCCACCATGCGAAGAAGCTTTATCTTTGCCTTTCTGACTGGCGACAACCAACTTGCATAACAGATCTGTTTTGCCTAGACTGCTCTTCTTTCAAGAGTACTGAATTCAGCTCATCAAATGTAAGGGAATTTGGATTTCCCTTCATCATGAGTCTAAGGGTAGAGGCAAAACTCTAACAAGAATCTGGCAATGCATTGAGAACTGTGGGCACCAATATACTATCAGGACATATCTCATCCACACTAGCGAGCTGCTCCTTGACATCTTCAACTGTAGTGCAAGCACTGCATGTGCTTATGCATCTCTTCCATCCCATCTCATTTGAGCAGTAGTGGGGAGGTACTGGTGGTGCATGTGGAGGAGCCACATCTGTATCAAATTCTACTTCAGATGTGCCTGTAGCACCTAGTTGCACTGGTAGTTGTGAAACAAGACGAGTTTCACTACCACTGACCACATTCCAAAGGCCTTTAGCAACCAGTACATGCCTCATCATATATGACCACAATGGGTAGTTAGTTCCATCAAGTTTGTCCTCAGCATATTGAATACATCACTACTGCCATCCATGACTATCTACCAAATGCAAAATCTTTCCAACACACTGTTACAAGTACTTAGTATTCACTGAATGCAACCCCGGATGGCTGCAAAGTGACTGAATCACTTGCAAAGTGTATGAAAAATAACAAAGAGTAGAGATTAAAGTATTACTAGCAAAAGTATGATGGTTAATGTTGTTGAAGACACTATAGATGCTGCTACACACCAAATCTTTGCTCCCACTGCACAACCCAAACACCCAAAATCGAACAGAACCAATCCAAAATGATGTCTCTCCAGAATGTCTGCAAAAAACTTGCAGTGTCCAAATCGTGCCGCAAACCTTGAAAATTTTGTATACTTTGTATACAGAACACTAAAGTATATACCTTCTTCTTCTCCTAAGAGGGTATCTCAATCGAAGACAGAAAAAACAGGGTCGTGTGAGGAGGGAGGTAAACTACTAGATGAAGTGTCAAGGAAGCTAGCTCTAATACCAATTGTTGGAATTAGGGTTAGGATTGCAACAATGCACACACACAAGATAGAGAAGCTTGAGAGCACACAAAATCACTAGATTAGAGTGAACAAATGTGTGCTAGATACAAAAGATAAGTACACATCCCAAAATGAGTAGATAAGAGGGTGTATATATGCATGGGGGAAAAAACCTCCTAGTGAGGGAAAAACTACCCTGGCAGTCCTAAGTGTATTCACACACATCACTACCATATAGTTCTACACTGATTACATTCCATATTTTAGTAGAACACCCATTAGCTTCCCCTAATAGGAGCTCTTTCCAATTAAGCTCTTGTGGGTGATTGGGATATATGCATTATTGTAAAATGGATAGCGTCGGTTTTACTTTTTGGCAAGAGATGAGGAATAGTTTCCTCCTCTTGCCTGCATCCTTGACATGTTACCATTGCCTAGCCCCATTGAAGCTTCACGTGAATTTGCCAACAAGGCATGATACAATATGAGCCACATCAAACATGAGATTTTAGGAGGATTATATTTTGACTAGATATGCATGAACTGATGGCTCCTCTTCCAGGTTAAATTCTACTTCTACACCTCTAGGCCACCAATTTGACCTAATCCAGCCTCTGAGAACATCAGTTGAGGACTAGTAAACTTGAAGCCAATCTGGCACCATTGCAATGGACAAAGAGAAAGAAATTTTACCTTTTGGACTTGGATGATCTTTCTTGCTCAATGGAGGGAGGCTCTAACCAAGACCAGCTGATTTCTAGAATTTTCTAGAATTCAGTTTGGTTGAATTTGGACTAGATTTGGACCTAGTTTGGTTCCTTTTTTATTCGGTTTGGTTCCTTTTTTATTTGGTTTGGTTCAAAAGAGAGGAGAGATAAAAATATCACAATTTTTGAAGATTTAAAACTCAATTGCACATGTGAAGTAGGCGCCTCATTCATGAGGGGGAAATCCCCATGCAGAGGTGTCAAAATGCATCATTACTTCTAAATATCTCCCCTTTTTAACTATTAGCCTTGTCCTTAGTCAACTCTTCATCTTATGTGAGTATTTACTCATTTTTGGGTATCTTCTTTTACAAATTGGATTTATCTCCTCCCCACACATGGATTGATCCTATTGGCCCACAGGAACCTTAATTGGACCATAATCCAAAAATTTCTGAAAATCTAGACCCTTAGGCTAAGGTCCTTTATACCCATTTCCAATTAATTCCAATTGCACATTGGAAAGTTCTTTTTGAATTTATATTTCAGGGAAATTCATTTTAATAATATGAAAAATTTTTCTATCTAAAAATATTCAAAATCTGAATATTCTCTCTCTAGAATATTTTCTCTCTCTAAGTCAAAACAGGCCACAGAGACAAGATCTTTTATATTTCTGAAGAGGGGATTGATTACAGGGGGAAGATGCTGGACATCTTGAGAGGCTGGGGAGGAATCTTACATTCTCTCCCACTTGAAAAACGCGAGATGCCCTCATCTCACAATTTGGGGGTAATTCCACAAGGTGCACAAATATGAGACTAAGAGAAAATTTAATTAAGAGTAACCACCAAGAAAAGTCTCAAAGAGCAAGACTCAAGACAAGAACAAGATTTTAACTTTATTCACTCTTGGAACATATACAGCAAGGATAGAAGAACTTTTTACAATTCAATAAGCCCGTCCATCATATGGTCACAAAAGCAGCACTCACAAGCAGCACACGTATAGGGTAACTCATCTATGGAAATAATTCGGCTGGTTATTGCAGCACCTATCTCATTGGTATGAGGTGACCTAATAAAACGACCTCTAAGAGGTAAGCCAAAAATGGGATGAAGGCATATCTTCTGGTGAGGAAGAAAACACGCAAGTAAGAAGACTCACTCAGAAAACCCACCATGCCTTGATCTCATCACGCAATAGTATCGAGGACCCAAACCCAAAGCTTCAATAACCATAGCCAAGCGGACATTGTTACGAAAGTGATGCTGACCCCACGGTGTTACCCTAGTTATGTCTCGATAGGTCTGCCATTTGGTCTGAGCTACAGAAGTTCCCAAGTGAGGGAAAAGTAAGCGCTCATACAGTTCTATAAAATCCTTCTTCACAGACTCACTTGCGTCTTGAAGGTCCTGCTGCGCCAAGCCATAAAAGAGATTAAGAAAGAAAGGAGATCGATGGAAGTAAGATTACTGCGAGTGACAAGTAAGAGTTACGACTTATATAAAAGAAGGAACTAGCGTAACCTAGAAGCCGAGACGGTGTATCTTACCACTGAAGTTTTACCGTCTTTCCATGATTTAGGCTTGGCACATTTTTCTTTAGAAGGCTTACATGAAATACATTATGAACTTTGAGATGAGGAGGTAGAAGAAGCTCGTAGGCTAAGTCACCCACTTTCTTTGAAATCAGATATGGCCCACAATATCTGGGGGACAACTTCTTATACTTTCCAAGAGATAAAGAACTTCTTTTGCGCCACCGTACTCGAATGAAGACCATATCTGCTTCTTTGAATTCTCTGACTGTCCTCTTCTTATCTGCATACTGTTTCTGTCAATCTTGGGTAGCTTTTATATCTTTATGAATTGCCTGCATCTGCTGCTCCATGTCGTCAAGCATTTGTCTGGACATCTCAACCCTAATCAATGGGTCAGACCTAGTTAATGGAGTAAGCAATCTTGTCCAAATAGAGCTTTAAAACGGCTCATTCCCAAAGGCGAACTCGACTAGGTGCAGATAGCTTAGCCACTTCTTGGGTTCCCTGCCACAGCATGACCGAAGTGCATCTTCGATTACTTGGTTTTCCCTGATACTCTGCTGGAGTATGGATGACTGAGAATTATCGGTTAGGCCCTTGGTTTTCAATTGTAGCATAGATCTGTCCTTTTTCCTCTTCTACTACATCTGAAATTGTGACTGCTCTGGCTGCTGCAGTCTGAGGCGGAATTCTTTCTCTTTGGTTGCCCCAGTTCTGGAAAGGAGTTCTGAGGTTATTCTGGACAGAGGTAGATGGATGAGCTGGAGTTCTTCTGGGGTTACCCTGGCTTGGGCAAGACGGATCCTGATTAGACTGGCATGAAGGGATTGGTCTCTGAATTTGGGGTTCTTGACTTCCCTGTGCCCTTGACATGGTAGGAGTCGGGCAGTCTTTTAACTGATGACCAAAACCTTGGCATCCAAAACACCGGTTCTCACTTCTGAACTCATCGTTCTGAATCCTTAAAACAGGTGGGGCTCCTGAGAAAGTATTCTGGGGAAAGGGTCTTCCTTTTTAAACAGAATCTTTCTTTTATTTTAGAGAGGGAATAATTATAAGATCAGGAAAGGGAGGTTCTTACTCCTGTATACCTCGAAGACTGGGGGAGGAATCTTACAAAGCAAGAGGGAACAAGCGATTAGCACTAATCACTCCCAAACCCTAACCCTAAGCACACCACACATGCTAGGTTAGAGTTACAAAGAGAGAGGGAGAGAGAGAAAACTCCACTTCTATTGCACAAATGGGAGAATGAGTTACAAACAAGAGAAATTGGCTTTTATACCTCCAAGCCTTTTCCCACTAGGCTGCCCCCAAGAGTAAGTGACGCGGGGCGCCCAAAACATAGTTACAAGACTCTCTATAGTTTGGCCAATAAACCAAGATCCTCTTATCTGTCCTTTGAAGCTCAATACTTGGGATCATCTTTAGGGCATTTCCCTCATCAAATGATGGGATTTATAATATAGCACGCATGCCCATTACATAAGTGTGCAGACATAGTTGTCATAGGATTGTGTTAACCAATATGTGGTTAATAGCATGCCAGGGGTCATGTTCACCACCATGACTTGAAGGGGTGGCATTGAAGAAAATTGTGTGATGTCAGGCTTCAAAGTTCAAGGAAGATCAGTCATGGCATGTGTGCCCCCATCCGGGCGATGCCCCGTGAGCATGGGAGAAAAGACTTATTTGCGCTATGGTGATTTGTATAGAATTGCTCTTTTTCTAACCTTTCTTATTTTATTTCATCCACTACTATGTTTTATGAGGTGGTTTCATCCTCCCTTCTCTCATGAGACCTCTTAATTTCATTATTCTCGCTACTTGGTTCCAGAATATCTATTTTTGTTATTGCATAATTTTTATACTATTACTTTCTCTCACAAATCAGCACAATACGATAGTTCTCCTTCAACATGGGAGAAATGACATATTCATGTTGTGGTGATTTATATAGAATTACTCTTTTTCTAACCTTTCTTTTTTTATTTCATCCACTACTACCTTTTATGAGGTGGTTTCAGATGGCCCAAACAAAAACAATTGCTAGGAGGGCAACTGGTGACCCTAGTCTAGGAAAGAAGATGGGTTCATCCTCAAAGCCCTCCAAATTATAGGAAAGCTCAAGATAAAGAAGGCTTTACTAGTATAGTGCCATGATGAAAGAGCTTAGATAAGTGATGAAATGTATGCAATTATGCATTGCCAAGCTTCCTTTCCAAAGAATCGTTCGAGCCATCTCTGCCGAGCAGTATGGACTCCAGACATGGTGGTAGCCCTCAGCCCTCTCCTGCCTTCAAGAGGCAAAAGAGGATTTTATGATTGAGTTTTTCCAAGATAGCTACCTCCTGGCAGTGCATGCACATTACGTGATTGTCATGGACAAACACATGCACTCGCTTCGGTGAGTGTGCTATAGATACGACCATCTTGTGTCCTCTCCCCATTCTTGATTCATGAATGAGAAATATTCTAGAGATCCCTCCCCTTAGAAGAGAAAGTGGTGGAGTGAGAGAAGAAGAAGTGTCCCATGAGTGGGACACTCATTTTGGCTTGAAAGTGAGGGGTAGATGTGCAGAGAGAGAAGAGGCGGGTGAATAGCAATAAGCACAGCAAGCAAATAAACATGTAGCTGAATAGATCAAAGAATACGTCGGAGGGCTCTAAGACAACAATTGCTAGATGGCCTTGATGCATAGAACGCAGAGGTACTACAATTTCTTGGCCCCGATTTTGAAATTCATTTATATGTTGTGCAAGAAACCTAATTTTTTTATGTTTTCTTTGCATGATATTGCAAAATTATCAATGCAAGGTGAGAGACTTAATCGTGCTGCTTATTCTTTTATGAGTGTTTCTTATTTTATTTAGAGACATTTGTAAAATCATGCTACATGTTCCGTCGTGAGTGCAGGATTGATTTGTTTCTTTTCTTGCAGAACGATTGTAGGAAATCTGCCATTTCTAATGTAGAGTTGTGTGTTTTTGTTGGACCCACCACTGTTGTTGACACACCTACATGATCCAACTATCACATTTTTGAATATCCTAAATTGGTTCCCTGCTGACATGGGTCCCCTCGATGTGGTTTTGTTGGCTTACCATGAAACGTAAGTACCAATATAATTTTTATACATGATAAATTCATTAATGATCCTTTTGTAAGCCTTAAAGGTTTTTGCAGAAGCCATTGGAGCTTGATCTTTTTCACCTTCGTGCGAGAATCTATTACTCAGCCAACTCGATCGGCAGGCTACCATGGGCATGTCCAATTATAAGTGTTTATGTTAGAAATATTGAAAACTTAAACCCGTTAAAAATTTTAAATATAGAATATTTAATAAGCTTATTTTTTAGGTCTTTAAGAAAATGTTGAATGCCTAGGATTCTTTGACTCAAGAAAATGTTTTGGATATACAAATAAGTAGAGTAGAAGTTCCAACACACAACTCGACCCCTAGTCATGTGGATGGAGGGTCTGCCTAAATGCAAAATTTCTCCTGCAAAGGACTTTTCAGCTACAAGACAATGTAGGTTCTATTAAATTAGTATTTGTTTTCTTGTATATTCTGCATTAAATAGTTATCCAACTTTATATTATTTTTGTAGAGTCCACTGTTGGGAGCCTATTCAAGTTTAGATGTTAGGAAGTTTTAGGTAGAGGTAATTGATTGCTTTGTTACAAACTACATTGTGGCGTGAGGTCTCGAGCTCCCATTCCACCATCGACACAATAATCTGAAGCGTCCTCCCAATCTCCTACAAAAGATCCCCACCAATCTTCCCAATCTCCTACAGAAGATCCCACCCAAATTCCCACCTCCCATTCTGCATAGCCCCCACTGAATATCATTAAAATGTTCTTAGTAATCTTTGGCTATGAAACTTTGTTGTAAATCATTTTTTAATATACAAATGAGTGAGTTTTTGATATACAGACATGTTAGTTTTTGATATACAGACATGTTAGTTTTTGTATGATTTTTCAACTTCATAAATATGATCTTGAAACAATGATTTGAAAAGCATCTAGAATTTGATCAAGATGGAATTTGGTCTCAAATTTATAAACATATTATGTAAGACAGCAGAAAAACTATAATTTCTTACAACATTTTGGCTTGGGGACACTAGAACGAGTCAAAAACAATTTTTGTGCACATTGGGGGTGGTTCTATTTATTGAAGTAGGTTTTGGATCACCGCACTTTCACATGGCTTGCTTCTTCACATTCTCCATGACTTTCAATTGAGTGTTCATTTGGGGGTGTAAAAGCCAATGTAATGCCATGATGCGCAACAACTTGCTGTGAAAAATCCACTGCAATATGCACTTTGGTCGGTCATTCAAGAACCTACCCATCCTAGGTTTCATTCAATTCCTCAACTCGTTGCCCATTCTTCCTTCATCACACCCATCCAAATCCATCCACCTTTATTAAACTCCATGCATTTTTGAGAGCTCCCTTGCTGCAAGTTATCTTCCCTTTGGCAAGCCAATGTCTTGGACCTTGTCCTTCTCTTATGGGAGGAGGGATTGTAAAAGTCCTCTCTCACTATCTCTACCATGTTATTAGGTTTAAGAGATGATCCCACTTGAGAGATCACTGAGAAAACAATGCATCAAAAGATTTGTTAAGGTCAATGTAAAATATATGCAATGTTAGTTTCACCTGTCATGTCTTAGTTAGAGCCTCCCTCTCCTATAAATAGAACCTGAGTCTTTGTAAAAAATTATGAGAATTATACTATGCCAAAATTATACTGAAATAATACTAATTTTTACTAATCTCTAAAATTCTCTCCAAATTGAAGAAATTAGAGCTTCCCTCTTTCTTCAATCTCCATTGGTGACTCCATCAGCACACCAAACCAATTGATTGGTGGGGGCCTCTACCGTGAACAAAGAATCAAGCAATTTGTAAGGTAAATGGTGAATTTTGATCTTTTCTATAAATTCTCAATGTTTCTCTCTTCTCAACCCCTCTCAAGCTTGAGAAGCTTAATTGGAATGGTTTTTGAATGCTATTGAAGTTAATTGATGAATGGTAGTAAAGAATTACATAAATTTCCATTTATGCTTAATTTTAATGATTTTTATGTAATTTCTCTCTCTCACTCAAAGAATGGTCATTCTCATGACCTATTCTCAATCCAAATGAAGCTTTTCCTTAATCCAAGATAAATCTATGCTTGAGGCCAAATTAATGGCTTTTTTCTATGCTTTTAGTTTATGTATTTCATGAATATTGATGATTCAATCCATTATGGATTAATGATCCAATTAGGGATCATTCTAATCATTCTCTTAATGTTAAGCTTTATCCTTTAAAATAATTGAGATTTATCAGTCATAGCAACGGAGCTATGGTAAAATTTTTGTAAAAATTACACATAAAATAAGTTCATTCAAAGCATGAAAAGAGGACTTCCTACCATATTCTAGGAATTATCATCCTAGATTAATTGAAAGAATTTCATTGTAATCATGGAGAAATTGATTTTTATGTTATGCATAATTGACGAATTAAGAAAAAGAGGATTTCTAGTAATTAAATTTTATGTTAAAAAGAGTAATCCCCATCGTATGAGTATTCTTAAAGGGTTATTTTCATTCTAGACATAGAAAAATGTATACTAGAAATATTTTATTATAAAAGTGTGATTTTCATCATAATTGATTTTTATGCATAAGTAGATGCATAAAAGAATTATTTTTTTATATTAAAAGTGTGATTTTCATCATAAAGGATTTTATGCATAAATTAGATGCATAAAAGAAATTCTTTTATATTAAAAGAATGATTTTCATCATAAACGATTTGTATGCATAAACATATGCATAAAAGATTTTTTTATATTAAAAGTGTGATTTTCATCATAAAGGATTTTATGCATAAATTAGATGCATAAAAGAAATTATTTTATATTAAAATAATAATTTTCATAAATAAATGATTTGTATGCATAAAAGATTTTTTTATATTAAAAGTGAGATTTTCATCATGAATGGATGTTATGCACAAATTAGATGCATAAGAGAAATTCTTTTATTCTAAAAGTGTAATTCCTACTAAATCGGATTTATGCATGGAAAGATGCATAAAGAAATTATTTTAACCCAAAAGTGTTATTCTCATCAATTTTGATTTTATGCATAGATAGATGCATAAAATATTTAATTTTATTCTAAAAGTGTTAATTTCATTAAGATGAAAATTTATGCATAGAAAGATATATAAAAGATTTTTTTTTATTTCGAAAGTATTATTCTCATTAAATTAGAATTTATGCATAGTAAAATGCATAAAAGGATTATTATAAAAGTGTTATTCCTACTAAAGTTATCTTTGTGCCTAATAAGATACGTATGAGATGTGCTAGGATGTGATAAGAGGTGTATGAGATTTGCTAGGATGTGATAAGAGGTGTATGAGATGTACTAAGATGTGATAAGAGGTGTATGAGATGTGCTAGGATGTGATAAGATGTATATGAGAAGTGATAGGATGTGATAAGATGCGTATGGGAAGTAATAGGATGTGATAAGATGTGTATAAGATGTGCTAGGATGTGTATGAAAAGTGATAGGATGTGATAAGATACGTATAAGATGTGATAGGATGTGATAAGAGGTGTATGAGATGTGATAGGATGTGATAAGATGCATATGAAAAGTGATAGGATGTGATAAGATGTGTATGAGATGTGATAGGATGTGATAAGAGGTGTATGAGATGTGATAGGATGTGATAAGATGCATATGGGATGAGTTAGGATGTGATAAGATGAGTTAGGATGTGATAAGATGTGTTTGGGATGAGGTAAGAAGTGTATCTGATGGGATGGAAATTAAGATTCAACCGGATACTTGGAAGTTTATGATCAGTAACATTATGATTTCATTAAATGACTGAATTAGATACAATTGAATCTAGGAAAAAGGCAATTTCATATTGGGTGTGTAAGTGGTGTGACTAGAGAGAGGGTGAGTACGTAAAAATAAGCTGGTCGTCTCCCAATGGAAAGACCTTGAACGGGGCTCTCCAATGAATAAGGAAATTTTCTTGAAAATCTGGCTAGGGGGCCTGGGAACTCTTTTCCCTGATACCCGGGACAAAACCTAACCAAATTCCTAATTGGATCCCATCACTACAGTGGTTGGGCGGTTGGCTAACCCATGGGACTAATAGACTGGACTGATGGATCCGTAAATCGAGACTCAATTTCTATTTAGTTCGATAGATGAAGTAAATCTCGGACAAAAATTGTTCTATGGAAAAGAATCAACGGCTATGCCTCTCAATGAGGAAAAAAGCGTTGGTCTCTATGATCCAAGTACAGGCTTTTTCCCTGATCTGACTATGGGACTTATGGATTCGGTCAGATAAGCTCAGTTAGTTAAGGCTTTTGACTACGTTAGGGAAAAGTTATCCTGGTGGAATCGCCCGTGCTTTCTGGGCAAGAGAAGTTTTTCCGAGTTCGGTGTGGAAGAATCGAGGAATTAGTCACCTGTCCGGATATCCGTGGGGGCGAGGCCCCGAGTGTGGGATCCTGCCCCGCGCAAGATGTGCTACTTCTGCTGCTAGCACCCCGAATCCGTTGCGCGATGGAGACAGGGATCTTACAATTGGTATCAGAGCCAATTTGGCTAATGAGGATCAACCGAGAAGCCAAATATGTTAAAAATTTATCAAGAAGCACTAAAAGGTTGTAATTGTGTGATAAAATTCATACAATTTGATATTCAAACTGAAATTCGTAAATTGGTAATTGAGTCTTCAAATGGAAGTACCGCAATTATATGGAATTCCTGACTTGCTTGAGGCCTAGACATGATAGTATTTACCTTATAGTTCCAAGAACCATGACTACCCATATATATCGAGGGTATAACTACAGCTCTTTACTGGCAGTATATACGAGTAAATCTAAGACTTGAAATTATAAGCATTAATGCTATCCAGATGATGAATTCGAATGTGGTTAATATGATTTTTAAATTCTAGTTGTGAACTGATGAGTTGATTTGGATTCTGATTGAAAAATGATGATTCCTGAAATTTGGTTGAAATGTAATAAGCCGAGCAAAACCACAATGAGGATGAACGGGACAAGTCCCTGTGCTATAACTGGAATGATGATAGTGACTTCAGCAAATCACTATGAGATTAATGGGTTCTGCTGTCACTTGACCTGGTGGATCAAGTTAATTGGATGACAAATTCAGGACTTGTTTGACTGAAATTCCCATGAAGGAATGTTCAGAAAGAAAAAAAAAATCAGTCTAATGGACCATTATTGTGTTCAAAGTATGAATGTTATGATCTGAATGAATCGTTATCCAATGATGAGTTCTATATAAGGGATCTTTATCCCAGGATTCTGTTGGGTTGACCAGAATATAAGGAACCCCAGAATCAATTGGATCTTAAGGGGAAGAGTTGTTCTCTAGTTGCGAGATGAGGACATCTCGCGTTTTTTAAGTGGGGTAGGATGTAAGATTCCTCCCTCCAGTTTTTTGAGGTGTGCAGGTGTAAGAACCTCCCCTTCTGATCTTATAATTATTCCCCTCTCTGAAATAAAAAAAATCTGTTTTACCCTGTTTTGACCTAGAGAGAGAAAATGTCTAGAGAGAGGTAGTCCAAAATTGAGATATTTTTGGATATAAAAATCCTCCTAGTGTCTAAAATGAATTCCCCTGAAAGAGAAATTCAAAAAGAACTTTCCAATGTGCAATTGGAATTAATTGGAAATGGGTATAAAGGACCTTAGCCTAAGGGTCTTAGAGATTTTCAAAAAAATTTGGATTATGGTCCAATTAAGGTTCCTATGGGCCAATAAGATCAATCCATGTGTGGGGAGGAGATAAATCCAATTTGTAAAAGAAAAATACCCAAAAATGAGTAAATGCCCGCATAAGATGAAGAGTTGACTATGTACAAAAGGTTTATTAGTTAAAAAACTATAAGTATTACTAAAAAAAATGAGATATTTTGGGTATAATGATTCCATTTTGACACGTGTAAGGAAAGAGGATCCCTTCAAGGGGATGCCTACTTCACATGCTTGAATGCATTGTAGTGACGGGCTAGTGTGCACAATGACAGAATAGTCTCAGTATCATTCCAAGTCTATAGAGCTCTATACAAACAAGCTTTCTTCTAGCTTTTATGCGCTTAGTTACTTCCAGAATGCGCATTAATTTTGTTCTTGTCTCTGATTTAAGCTCTTCTGATTACTCCATCTTGCCATGGCCATGGTCAAAGAAGGTCTTTGTATGATGCGACATCTCCCCTACCCGTAGGTTGCCATCACCGTGCAACGAGATGATGCCCACATTTTAAGATTAGTTGGTCTTGGTCAGAGCCTCCCTCGCCTATAAATAGAACCTGAGTCTTTGTAAAAAATTATGAGAATTATACTATGCCAAAATTATGCTGAAAGAATGCTAATTTTTACTATTCTCTAAAATTCTCTCCAAATTGAAGAAATTGGAGCTTCCCTATTTCTTCAATCTCCATTGGTGACTCCATCAGCACACCAAACCAATTGATTGGTTGGGGGCCTCTACCGTGAACAAAGAATCAAGCAATTTGTAAGGTAAATGGTGAATTTTGATCTTTTCTATAAATTCTCAATGTTTCTCTCTTCTCAACCCCTCTCAAGCTTGAGAAGCTTAATTGGAATGGTTTTTGAATGCTATTGAAGTTAATTGATGAATGGTAGTAAAGAATTACATAAATTTCCATTTATGCTTAATTTTAATGATTTTTATGTAATTTCTCTCTCTCACTCAAAGAATGGTCATTCTCATGACCTATTCTCAATCCAAATGAAGCTTTTCCTTAATCCAAGATTAATCTATGTTTGAGGCCAAATTAATGGCTTTTTTCTATACTTTTAGTTTATGTATTTCATGAATATTGATGATTCAATCCATTATGAGTTAATGATCCAATTAGGGATCATTCTATGTTAAGCTTTATCCTTTAAAATAATTGAGATTTATCAGTCATAGCAGCGGAGCTATGGCAAAATTTCTGTAAAAATTACACATAAAATAATTTCATTCAAAGCATGAAAAGAGGACTTCCTACCATATTCTAGGAATTATCATCCTAGATTAATTGAAAGAATTTCATTGTAATCATGGAGAAATTGATTTTTATGTTATGCATAATTGACGAATTAAGAAAACGAGGATTTCTAGTAATTAAATTTTATGTTAAAAAGAGTAATCCCCATCGTATGAGTATTCTTAAAGGGTTATTTTCATTCTAGACATAGAAAAATGTATACTAGAAATATTTTATTATAAAAAAGTGATTTTCATCATAATTGATTTTTATGCATAAGTAGATGCATAAAAGAATTATTTTTTTATATTAAAAGTGTGATTTTCATCATAAAGGATTTTATGCATAAATTAGATGCATAAAAGAAATTCTTTTATATTAAAAGAATGATTTTCATCATAAACGATTTGTATGCATAAACATATGCATAAAAGATTTTTTTATATTAAAAGTGTGATTTTCATCATAAAGGATTTTATGCATAAATTAGATGCATAAAAGAAATTCTTTTATATTAAAAGAATGATTTTCATAAATAAATGATTTGTATGCATAAACATATGCATAAAAGATTTTTTTATATTAAAAGTGAGATTTTTATCATAAATGGATTTTATGCACAAATTAAATGCATAAGAGAAATTCTTTTATCCTAAAAGTGTAATTCCTACTAAATTGGATTTATGCATGGAAAGATGCATAAAGAAATTATTTTAACCCAAAAGTGTTATTCTCATCAATTTTGATTTTATGCATAGATAGATGCATAAAATATTTATTTTTATTCTAAAAGTGTTAATTGCATTAAGATGGAAATTTATGCATAGAAAGATGTATAAAAGATTTATTTTTATTTTGAAAGTATTATTCTCATTAAATTAGAATTTATGCATAGTAAAATGCATAAAAGGATTATTATAAAAGTGTTATTCCTACTAAAGTTATCTTTGTGCCTAATAAGATGCGTATGAGATGTGCTAGGATGTGATAAGAGGTGTATGAGATGTGCTAGGATGTGATAAGATGTGTATGAGAAGTGATAGGATGTGATAAGATGCATATGAGAAGTGATAGGATGTGATAAGATGTGTATAAGATGTGCTAGGATGTGATAAGATGTGTATGAGATGTGATAGGATGTGATAAGATGCGTATGAGATGTGATAGGATGTGATAAGAGGTGTATGAGATGTGATAGGATGTGATAAGATGCATATGGGATGAGTTAGGATGTGATAACATGAGTTAAGATGTGATAAGATGTGTTTGGGATGAGGTAAGAAGTGTATCTGATGGGATAAGATGTATATGGGTTGTGATAGGGCGAGACTGGATGTGATGTAAAAGAATAGATGTGAAGGCGTATGTGGTTATGTGAATGGGAATGTAAAAATGGATCTATGGATGTGGATGTGGATTTGGATATGGATGTATGAATATGGATGTGTATGGAAGTGGATGTATGAATGTAGATGTGGATGTATGAATGTAGATATGGAATGTGGATAAGGATATGGATGTGGATATGGATGTAAGAATGTGGATGTATGTGAATGTGAATGTGGATGTTTGAATATGGATATGGATGTGGATATGGATGTATGGATGTGGATGTATGAATGTGAATGCAGATGTGAATGTATGATATAGATGTATGGATGTGGATATGGATGTGGATGTATAGATGTAGATGTGAATGTGGATGTATGAATATGGATGTGGAAATAGATGTATGGATGTGGATGTGGATGTGGATGTATAAATGTGAATGGGGATGTGGATGTATGGATGTGGATGTATGAATGTGAATGTGGATGTGGATGTATGAATATGGATGTGGAAATAGATGTATCGATGTGGATGTATGAATGTGGATGTATGAATGTGGATGTGAAAATGGATGTATGGATGTAGATGTGAATGTGGAAATGGATGTATGGATGTAGATGTGAATGTGGATGTGGATGTATGAATGTGGATGTGAAAATGGGTGAAAATGGATGTATGGATGTAGATGTGAATGTGGATGTACGAATGTGGATGTGTATGTGGAATAATGAATGCAAAAATGTATGTGAATGGATATGAAGTCGATATGAGCGAATGGATGAGTTGAGATGTCATGGGAATCAGAATGTGAATGAATAATATAAGATGTGAATGAGAAATGGATGTGATGAGACGTAATTTAAATTAAGAAAGATAGGAATGGATATTATGTGAAGTGAATGAATCTGATGTGATGGGATGGAAAATGATGTATCTGGTCAAGAATGAATACAGTTTATGTCAAGAATGCTGGGGAAGCATTTTAACCGTCTTGTGATTAAGGTCGTGGAGACCTAACTGATAAAGTTGCAACTGCTGACGGAGAGTCAATGGAGGACGTCTCGCGTAGTAAGGTCGACCGAGGTCTTGACCAGCCTCGGTTCGATTTAAATGGTGAGCTTCCGGTACGGTGAAGGATGAGGGACCAAGGAAGCGGCCTATGAGTGAAGCGCTGGGTAACGTGCGAAGGATCCTAGAGGGTGCTGACCATACGGTGCTCGGGCTCTGGGTCGCCGCCGAAGATACCCACGTGCATTGTGGAAGATATTGGAACAAGGAGTAAGAGTTGTTTTCTGAAACCGAGTATGGATCTGGTTGATTGACCTTGCTGGTCCTCATGATGAGTCCATAGCTCTCTTATATGGATCTGTTGGTTGATCTTGCTGATCTTCAACGAGGATTCCATCTTAATTTTTATAAGTGATCCTCTGCCGGGTACTATGAGCTAGGAACTACAGAAAAGGCCCCTGAGTGAACAGGTGGTGAGCGTTCTGGTTGCCAATGATGCCATAGATACTCCGATGAAGGAATGATTGGAGATTAAGGTTCAACCGGATACTTGGAAGTTTATGATCAGTAACACTATGATTTCATTAAATGACTGAATTAAATACAATTGAATCTAGGAAAAAGGCAATTTCATATTGGGTGTGTAAGTGGTGTGACTGGAGTTAAATTTGCTTGAAAATCCGGCTAGGGGGCCTGGGAACTCTTTTCCCTGGTACCCGGGACAAAACCTAACCAAATTCCTAATTGGATCCCATCACTACAGTGGTTGGGCAGTTGGCTAACCCATGGGACTGATAGGCTGGACTGATGGATCCGTAAATCGAGACTCAATTTCTATTTAGTTCGATAGATGAAGTAAATCCCGGACAAAAATTGTTCTATGGAAAAGAATCAATGGCTGTGCCTCTCAATGAGGAAAAAAGCGTTGGTCTCTATGATCCAAGTACAGTCTTTTTTCCTGATCTGAGTATGGGACTTACGGGTTCGGTCAGATGAGCTCAGTTAGTTAAGGCTTTTGACTACGTTAGGGAAAAGTTATCTTGGTGGAATCGCCCGTGCTTTCTGGGCAAGAGAAGTTTTTCCGAGTTTGGTGTGGAAGAATCGAGGAATTAGTCACCTGTCCGGATATCCGTGGGGGCGAGGCCCCGAGTGTGGGACCCTGCCCTGCGCAAGATGTGCTACTTCTGCTGCTAGCACCCCGAATCCGTTGCGCGGTGGGGACAGGGATCTTACAAGAAGCACAAGAAGCGGTACGAGGGTAAGAGTTTCAACTACTCTTTCCTATTTGTGTTGGCGACTACACCCTTGTCGGGAGCTCTATGGGAGGCACTGGCAAACGATCTCTGATTGAGGAGCGTTCCTCGCGGGAGTAAAGCTATAGGGCAACTATACTGTCCTATATATTGGACAACATAGTTCTGGTCAAAAACGCGTTTCGGGCGCGTTAGGACCTCCATTTTTTGGAAAGCATGCGATTTTGAGCACTGGGGTAAGTCATCGATTCTCTGCAGAACTCTGTTTTAAGAACTGCATGAAGACAGATTGGTTGTGCAGACATTGTGTGTGCTGCAAGGAGGTCAACAGTTGCCATTGGGTGTATGTATGCACATTGAGGTCACTGGTTGTGACATTTGAGTGTAGTACAGTACCGCTACAAAAAATACAGCAGTTTGTGCAGGACAAACCAGAGTGCTGTTTCTGGTAAATTTGTGTGTCTGGAAAGATGTCAAATGATGGCATAAACCAGACAGTTTGCTGAGAAGCTTGATAAGAACAACTTCCATGCTTGGAGGTTCAAGTTGACAAATTTCCTGATGGGAAAGGGTTACTGGGACTCTATAGAGGGTGAGCATGAAGAGGCAGCGGAGATACTGGAGATCAATCCGACTGAGATGTGAAAGAGTTCAAGGATTGGAACCAAGGAGCCAGAAAAGTTATGTATTGGCTCTCTATCAGTATACAGAACACCATGATTGGGCACATACAGGATGCCAAGTCCCCCAAGGAGGCGTGGGACACCTTGGTAAAACTCTATGAAAGAAATACCAAGGCACGAAAGATACAGTTGAAGAATGAACTTCATACTGTGGAGAAAAAGAGTATGTCTGTGAATGACTATGCATTGAAGATCAAGGGTATTGTGGAATCCCTTGCATCTATTGGTGTTTCAGTAGATGATGATGATAAGGTGGAAGGCTGTCTACGTGGTCTCGGGCCACAGTACAAGGTGTTCAAAACGTCTATTCAGACTCGAGAAAACATTCCCAATTTCACGGATTTGGTATCTATGTTGATTATAGAAGAGAAGAGCTTGGTAAAGACCAACAGCCTTCACAAAACAAAAATAGTTTTCAGAGCAACAGGCCTTCTACACAAGTTCAGGAAGAGGACGAGGTAGAGGAGGCCATGGACGCGGCCAAGGAGGTGGCCGAATAGGTAATCAGAATTATGGCCAGCAGCAACAACAACACTCCCAGAATTCACAATAACAACAATAACACGCAGGTGCAAGAGGCCAATTCAGAGGCAGGGGGAGTTAAAGAGGTCATAGAAATTGGCAAAGGTAGTATAATGATACACGTGGATGCTTTTATTTGAAAAGATACAGGGGAGAAGAGAGCTTGAACTCTTGCAAGCACACACACACTCACAAAACCCTAAAAGAGAGCACACAAGATGAGAGGCTGAAAATACCAAGCTACCTCACATGCGGCCATAGCAGCTCCTCTATACTCGGCCTCTGTACTGGATAGAGCAACCATAGGCTGCTTCTTGATGCTCCAAGTCACAACAGCACTCCCCAAAGAAAACATGAAACCACTAGTAGATCTTCTATCTGAGATACTACCAGCCCAATCAGCATCTGTGTACCCATGTACACATATCTCTGTCCCAGTTTCATAAAGTATTCCACAATGCAAAGTAGACCTCACATATCTCAGTATGCGTCTCAATGCATCCAAATGCGGCTTCCGAGGAACCTGCATAAACTTACTCACCAACCCAACAGCATAGCTCAAATCCGGCCTGGTGATCGTCATGTGTCCTACTATGCGTCTATACATAGTAGGATCTTCCAAAATCTCTCCTGAGTCTGCACTCAACTTGCCATTCTGATCCAATGGCACTGAGATAGGCTTACAGCCTGTCATACCATACTTGGACAACATGTCCAAGCCATACTGTCTCTGCAATAATCCAATACCATGTGGTGACCTAATCACCTCAATGCCCAAAAAAATATCTGAGCTCTCCCAGATCCTTCATCTCAAACTTCTGTCTAAGCAAGATATTTACATCAAAGATCTCTGCATCATGGTCCCCCGTAATGATCAAGTCATCTACATAGATGACAACAAGCACAACCCCTCTATCACCGTGTCTCACATATAGCGAGAAATTTGCATTGGCTACATGAAAGCCAATAGTGACAAGATATTCAAAAATCTTGTCAGACCATGCTCTTGGTGCTTGTTTTAAGCCATACAAGGCTTTCTTCAACCTGCAAACATGCTTGGGGTGACTCACATCCTCATAACCAGGTGGCTGTAACATATACACCTCTTCCTGCAAATCCCCATGCAAGAATGCATTCTTTACATCCATTTGATGTAAAGACCATTTCTTTGACGCAGCCACTGCTATCACAACTCTCACTGTTGCCATCTTGGCAACTGGGCTGAAGTTTCCTCATAATCAATGCCATATGTCTGCACATATCCTTTGGCTACCAATCTAGCCTTGTACCTGCTTATGCTTCCATCACTGTTATGTTTTACTTTGTACACCCACTTGCATCCAATGGCTTTCTTGCCTTCAGGCAATTGCACTAAATCCCAAGTCTCATTTCCATATAGTGCATCCATCGTTAGGCAGTGTAAGTGGAAGAGTTATTACCCTTTTGTACTTTCAGATGGTTTAGGAGGGACTCAATAAACTGATGTTGGGATGTGGAGTCTTCAACTTGAATCAGAAAATTGTCAAGTTCTATCTGTGAAATAAAAATTAAACATGAACATAGCAAATTATCAGCTCTAATGATCATAGCTATGAGGATAAAACATAAAAGAATTCTAAATCAAGAAATGGCCTAAAATAACATGTTCAAAGTGTCTTAGTGGTGCAAATAATTTCAATTCCATTACTTTCATACAGATCATCTCGCAACGCAACAACAGGGCTGTATTCGTGCGCACGAAGAAACGGCCTATTCGCATTGTGGTGATTCTATCTTAATTCATAGAAATAACTCAAGAAAATGCCTAAATTACCGTGTTCAAAATGTCTTAATGGTGAAAATAACATTTATTCCATGACTTTCATACAAATCACCACAACGCGATAGGGATGTGTTCATCCACGAGGAAACGGCCTATTTACGTTGTGGTGATTCTATCTTAATACACCAAAATAACTCAAGAAATGGCCTAAAATAATTTATTTCATCAATGTACCTGCAACTCAGCCACCTTATTCTCCAATTGAGCACAAAATGGAGCGGCATACGCAATGGCCTCATCTTGCAAGCCAAATTCTGTCAACATCTCCTTTCAAGCCTCTATTATTTTTATATGGCGTCCTCAATGGGCACCAACCCACTTCTGTGTTTCTTTAGCTCTTCCCCCTATCCTTTGCACGTCTTTCGAGTGTCACTGTCTGCTAGCCCCACAAAACATGCATGCTTGTTCATCCCTAATGGTCTTTGCCTCATCTAAGGCATCTTTAACCATGATTACTCTATCTTTCCTCTCTTGTAATGTTACAAGTGTTGTTTGGAGCATGTGAGTAACTTCTCCAAACAGTTACTCTATCTTTCCTCTCTTGTAATGTTTACAAGTGCTATTTGGAGCATGTGAGTAACTGCATTGAAATTTTCACTTGAAGCTGCTACTGTTGGCATGTTACTAAATGTGTGTGTTGATATTGAGCGTAAACCTTGATGAAAGCTAGATCTCCTATCTTCGCTGAAGCGAGGTTGGTGATTCTATTGAAAGCTAAATTCTTCATTTATCTTTCAAGGTGGTGGTAGTGTGAAGATGAATTGTGCCAAGCATTGAGATGCATTATCGAGGGATAGCATGGGCCATTTACCTTGATGGTTGGACACAGATGAATCATCAAGGTGGTGGTGTTTGGGTGAAGGTGAACTGTGCCAAGCATTGAGATGCATCGTCGAAGGATATCATGGACCATTTACTACTCTCTACTTATCCTTCTTCATATTCAACTTCTTTTGTTGAATCTTACTGTTGATGACATCCTCAGCAAATTCAACCCATTTCACCTTGTGTTTTTCTTTCTTTGAATGGCTTTGGGCTGCTTTACAACTTTCCCAAGCGAATCCCTAAGAAAAATGCATTGAAACTTCATTATTTCAGGGGGGGATGCTTGATAGACTTTGTGGTAATTTAAGAAGACCACATTCCTCATGTAGATCCACTTTGAATGACCTCAAGCGGACTTTCTTATTATTATGGCACTTTTTCTAAGACCACACTGAAATCCATTGGGTATCGTTGAAATCTTCATCAATTAGCACAACCTGAGGTATTTACCTTCAAGACTAAGCTCGTATTCTTCATGAAACTCATCTTTTGTCATGCAAAAATGAGTTTGTCGAGGAAAGTTGACTTTAGGAGCTTTCCAATGCACTACATTTTGATATAATCATTTTGGTAAGTATTATATTATAGGCATAAAAACAAAATAAACATCTACAAGTTGAGGAAACTTTGTAAGACCTTAGGGAATGAATCCTTTTTCATTGCAAGACCACACACACAGTACATATTTTAGGTGCTAAAATCAAATCCTTTCTTCCATGCAATCAACTATTATGTGCAATGTAAAGATTGAATAGCTACATTTAGCCTACACATGGCAGGTTGATTCTTGAATTTAGAAGTCTTTATTGTTGTTTTTGTTGTGCTAAAAAAAAATAACACAAACAAACATTTAGTTAGAGAGAAATAGAGCATACTAGAGTGAAACAAGCATGCATAATATGAGAGAGAGAGAGAGAGAGAGAGAGAAGCCTACACACCCACACACATTTAAACACCACCAAGATGTGCCTTAGGGAGATGTTCAAACCCTACATAAAGAGTAGAGACTAATCCACACAAAGAGAAGTAGACAGATCTGTACCTATAGGTCACAAAGACATAGACATGTAAAGCCTATTTTAAGCGCACAAACGTGCGCACAGTTACACATAGGGAGAGAAAGAGTTCTTGAAAATGTGTGTGTGTGTGTGTGTGTGTGTGTGTGTGTGTGTGTGTGTGTGTGTGTGTGTGTGAGAGAGAGAGAGAGAGAGAGAGAGAGAGAGAGAGAGAGTTGAACCTGGAGAGCTTCCTCTCACCATTCCTATACACGACACATAGAAAGAGAGGGAGAGACAGAAGAGACTCTCACAAAGGTAGAGGGGAGGGCAGGAGGGAGGGCAGGAGGGATTGATATTCCAAAACTGTTCATAGAGGGAGGGAGGGATTTTTGAAAATATGGATAGTGGGCGGGAACTCGCAAAGTTGCAAGAATCATTTATTACTTTCTTTTTATTATTTATTATTATTTTTTGTTAAAACTAAATCATAACAAAGTAACCACACACTTTTTAGCAACCACACAACCACTTTTTCAACGCTTTAAAACCACTCTCTTTCCAGTACCAAAAACATGCCACCTATACGTGCTTTCACCCTTACTTTCTCGTCCTTCTTTGATTACTTTTATTTCTATATCAAATACACTAGATAAAGATAACAACTGGATACCCACAAAACGATTGGAAAAGAAAGCTAGGTTCTTCTACAAAAATGTAAGTCTTGAAGAAAACTAAGGAGCTTCTAGGAAGTTTAAGTTTCAAACTATCGTTGTCCAAACTCATGTTTTTACAATGCAGTAGTGCATTTTGGGCATGCAGACAATGATTGCACATATATTGTTGATTATGGTTGTATGTACGTGTACTTTGCTCACATATTGTGACATACAAATTGTGCAAAAGTACCTCTACATGAGTTATAGCAGATACTATTGTGTTATAGGTTGAATACAAAAATTGTATGTTTGTAAATTTATGGTTACAAGTAAAGATATCTGACAACATCAATCAAATTTTCAGTGAGAAGCTTGATAAGAACAACTTCCATGCATGGGAGTGCAGAATGATCAATTTCCTGATGGGAAAAGGATTTTGGGACTATGTTGAAGGAGACAATTTGGAATTTCCTAAAGAGAACGCTACTCCAGCAGAGATAACGATGTTCAAGAGTGGAACTAGGGTGTAAGGAAAGTCATGTATTGACTTTCAATCAGTGTGGCAGACAATATGATAGGGCATATACATAATGCCAACACTCCAATAGTTGCATGGCAAAACCTGGTGTGTAGATGTTCCAGACAAACACAAAGGCAAGGAAGTTGCAAAGCTAAGATGGGAGCTACATATAGTGGAGAAGAAGAACATGTCCACCATCAATGAGTATGCGTTGACGATCAAGGGTATTGTTGAATCCCTTGTATCTAATAATATCTCAATTGAAGACGATGATTTGATGAGCGTCTGTTTGAATGGGCTTGGTAAAGAATACAAGTCAATCAAGACCTCTACTGTTGTAAGAGAGAATGTTCCCAAATTTTGGGATTTGGTGTCTATGTTAATCATAGAAGAGAATTCTTTGGCTGAAGACCCTTCTTCCCAAAGCAAAAGCACTTCAAAATAGGCCTTTCGGGATTTAGTCTCTATGTTAATCATAGAAGAGAAGTATTTGAGTGAAGACTCTTCTTCCCAAAAAGTAAAAACACTTCAGAACAAGCCTTTTACTCAAATTCAAGTAGAGTTATAGGTTGCAATCATGGTCAAGGCCAAGGTAGTGGTGGCCATTTTGAAAAATGAAATTATAGATGTAGGTGTGGAAGAGGCTAGTCTCAAGGTAGGGGGAGCTAGAGAGATTGAGGCAATTGGCAAAGATAGCAATTGGGATCAGGTTCAAAGGATCATTTTTACTATGGCAAACCAAGTCACTTTGCAGCAGAATGTCGCAATAAGCAAAGTGACACAAAAAGTGGCGAGTTGCAAAGCAAAACGATTATATACCTTCAAGCAAGCAGGCTAAAGATAGATGTGAGCATTTGTATGTAGCATGTTGAATTCAGGCTGAAGATATATATGAGCATTTTTTGTTATGCAGTACATGTTGAATTCAATGACTACAGATGTATTCACGAACAATGATGATATACGCTATGTGGATTCAGGAGCCTCTAACCACATGACCTGTCATGGTGAGTGGTTTAGAGATGTCAAAAAGCTGGCAAAATCAGGTTATGTAAAGATGGACAATGGAACAGCTCATGTTATTGATCACATTGGGTACGTGGCATTGGCTATGCAAGATGGCAAGATGAGGTACTTGGCTAATGTACTTCATGTGCCTAATATGACAAAGATTTTTTTTTTGCAGATGATTGAGTAGGGTATCTAGGTACGCTTTAACCCTGATGAGGGCTGCTATGTTGAGGACTTCAACAACAAATGTCGTTATGTTGAGGGCTACTATGTTGAGGACTTCAACAACAAATGTCGTTAGGTTACAAAGGACAAAAGAGTGGGCAGAATGTTTCCTTTGGATGTAAGCATGCCTGAGGTGAAAGCTACTATGTTTGTACAAGGTGTAGTGGCCAATATAGATATCTGGCACAAACGTATTAGTCATGTGAATGAGTAACGGTTGAAGTCTATGTAGAATTTGAAAATTGTTATAGGTTTACCAAAGTTTAAGGTGGATGGAATGCATAAAGTATGTGAAGCATGTTAGTTTAGAAAGTAAACAAAGAAT
This sequence comes from Cibotium barometz, assembly GCF_041138505.1. Taxonomy (NCBI): domain Eukaryota; kingdom Viridiplantae; phylum Streptophyta; class Polypodiopsida; order Cyatheales; family Cibotiaceae; genus Cibotium; species Cibotium barometz. The sequence goes on from NC_141083.1 coordinate 50,042,186, forward strand.
GTATTTCCACATGCCAGGAATGTAAGTAAGAGAGCACTTGATGTGGTGCATTCAGATGTATGGGGGGCTAGCAAAAGACGACATCAATGGGAGAATGTCGTTACTATGTGTGTTTCATTGATGAGACCACACAAGAAAGGTGTGGGTCTGTTTCATGAAAGAGAAAAGTGAAGTGTTTACTCACTTTCAAAATTTTAGAATGTTGGCTGAAAAGAAAACAAGTTTGCAGGTTAAGTGCCTAAGGCCAAATAGACGGGGAGAGTACTTCTCCCAATGAGTTCAGTTGAGTACTTGAGAAAGCATGGAATTCAGAGGCAATTCACATGCAGGTACACTCCACAGTAAAATGATGTTGCTGAGAGGAAGAATATGCACATTGCAAAGGTTGCTCAAACATTGAAGACTGAGAAGAGCATCTCACCAGTATTGAGCTGATGTTTGCAATTGCAATTTGCATTATGAACAGGACACCCATAGCAACAAAATGATATTGCTGAGAGGAAGAATATGCACATTGCAAAGGTTGCTCAAACATTGATGACTGAGAAGAGCATGCCTCACCATTATTGAGCTGATGTTTGTGACTGCAGTTTATATTATGAACATGACACCCATATCAACAATTCATGGTGTGACTCTAAAGGAGAGGTATACTGGTAGAAAACTAGCTTTGTCACACTTGAAAGTGTTTGGATGCATTGCATATGTACACATTCCTGATGAGCTACATAATAAGTTGGATCTAAAGGCTGAAAAATGTGTATTCATTGGTTACTCCATTGAGCAAAAGGGGTACAGATGTTATAACCCCATCACACATGAGATGAGAATCAGCAAGGATGTCATCTTTGATGAGATGAGCATTTGGTATGCTGATGTAAAAGACTCAATTAGGGCTAATGCACAAGAGCATGTGGTTGCACAGAATATAGGTCAGCTAGTCACAGTCATTGAGTGAATCGAGATAGTGAGTCAATTGATAGACCATGGAGTGGCAAGATACATTAGAAAATCAATCATGTAGGTTCATCAAAAGTACATCACATAAAGATAAAGAGAAGGTTGGATGAGTCTCTTGGTATGCCTGACATTTTAGCATGGCATTCATATGTTGATGGAGAGTCTAATGGCTCAGAGCAGAGCCTTGATGAGGAGTGGGATTCCTGCCAACACCTGGTGTAAGGAAGGCTAAGACATTAGCCCCACCGCAAGGACACTAAGGACAGATCCAGGACCACGTAGGTCCGTTAGGGTCAAAAACCCTATTTAGAGATTGGCGTACGATGGTTATGTATCTCACCATTATACATACATGGCAAAGGTTGTGCAGGAGGTTGAACCCACATGTTTTGAGGATGTTGTTAGGCATGTACATTGGGAGAAATCCATGGATGAAGAAATGGTTGCATTGGATGCAAATGTTGCAGGGTCAAAAGTTGGATTTTGCATCAGATGGATGTAAAGAATGTATTCTTGCACGGTGAGTTACAAGAAGAAGTATATTTGGACCAGCCACTTGGTTATGAGGATTCGTGTCACCCAGATTGTGTAGGCTACGTAAAGCCTTATATAGCTTGAAGCAGGCATGTGAGAGCATGGCATGATAAGATTGCACAATATCTTATCACCATTGGCTTTCATATCGAAAATGTTGATCAGTGAGTCTATGTGTGAAAGAGTGATAAGGGGATTGTGGTCATCACCATCTATATGAATGACTTGATTGTAGGGGGGGGGGGTGACAATGAAAAGGAAGTTAAGAATGCAAAGGGTCTCGTCAAGAAGAAGTTTGACACGAAGGATTTGGGTGAGCTGAGATACTTTTTTGTCATTGAGATCATCAAGACGCTTGAGGGCCCATAGCTGTCACAAAGACAATATGCGTTGAACATGGACTTGTTTCAGGGAGGAGAATGGGATGATGTGTCTTTAGATGATGCATGGGACCCCTTTGGCCTAGGAGCAGTGTTGTTACATGGAGCAGCAAGAAGCAGGTGGTGACAATTGCCTTGTCGAGTATAGAGGAAGAGTACAGGGGTGTTGTAATGGTAACATGTGAGGTAGTTTGGTTACATAAGCTACTTGGAGATTTGGGGCTACATGTGGACAGGTAGGTTGCCATCTATTATGATAAACTTAGTGCCATACATTTGGCCAAGAACCCACTATTTCATACATGGACCAAACACAGGTCTATTATCACTTCATCAAAGAGAAGGTCTCGGTAGGAGATGTTGATCTCATATACATCAGTACAGAGGAACAGGTAGATGACATTATCACCAAGGCCTTGGGAGCAGAGAAGCTGATGTTAGTTGCTTTGATGTGTATGCACAACTGCATGCTTACGTATATTAGAAAGTGTGTGATGTAGAATCTCGTGTATATTAAAAAGGGTATGGTATAGAATCTTGTGAATATGGAAAATTTTATGTTCTAGAAGCTCACACTTTTTATTGTCTTAATGTAGAAGCTCACTTGTCGTCGTCAAGAGTGCTTGCCGCCCGCGCAATAAGCTCACCAAAAAAACTTCTCCCACCACATCCTTCATGTGAAGCTCCTATGCTAGTAGTGTCTCATATCTAGCCATTTTTTTATTTCTCTTCCCTAGATGTGAGAGTGGAGGAGAGCCCTTGTATAGCTCTTTTTACCCTAAATAATCAAGTGTATTGGTGTTTACTCTTCTCTTTTGAAAGTTAAGTCTTAGCTTGTTTACATTTTAGCGCAATATCATCATGGGTGTGATAGTTATGGTTGGGTTTGTGTATGGGTTGAAAAATCATTACTTGCAAGATTTTAGGGTTGTTGGGAGGTGTTGAGAGATTTGGAATGGTTTCTTATTCCATACCTAGAGAGTTTTTGGATCCAGTCCATTAGTATGCATACTAAGAAGCCCTTATCTCTCATGTCTTATTTTGCTATTACTCAAGTCGGCATGGACTACAAATCATGAGAGCTCATACAAGTTGTTCCTTAGAAAGTTTGTGTCATCATCTCCAGATCTCCCATCTTTGTCAAAGTGAACCCATAAGTCAAGGTTCATAATGGTCGAGATAATGGTTGAGATAGAAAGGAGGTTCCTCTTTATATTTGAAACAACCCAAAGAACATTTTAAAGGTTTCTGCACAACCTTCTTTATATTTGAAACAACCTAAAGAACCCATAAGGCAAGGTTCATGTTGGTCGAGATAGTAAGAAGGTTCCTCTTTAACTTTGCTTAGCTTTCTTTTTACTCAGCTTAGCTCAACATAGCTAAGCTCAACAGAAAACAATCTCAACTCAAGTCTCTCTGAAATCAACCACTGGCTTAGAGGAGCTCAACTCCAAGTAACTCACTTGTACTCAGCTCAGTTCAACACACAACATTTAGGGAAATGAAGGACATTGTTTTATTATATAGACCTACCAACTGTGGCACATTGCTTTGGAGCAATGGCCATCTGGAATAGCCTTAAATGATCAATGAGCATTGCCAGGCCAAAACACATGAAGCTATGCATGAAGAGCGGACAATCAAGGAGACTTGCAGCAATTGAGAGGGAGGATGAGAGCATGTGTACCAGCACAAAACAAACGTAACAAATCGGCACTATCAAAATAAAAATCAAGAGGTCCAGAGCGTCGTACACATAAATCATGTCAAATATAAGCCACTGATTGGGAACTGATCATTACTGGACGAAAATATCAATGTAGATTGAGGTGCAAACAAAACTCCAAATCATATTTTTTTAGCCTAATAAGGTTGATGGTTACCTAGGACAAAGTTACTAGTTAAAGGTACCCTCCAACTCATCGACTTGCACATCAGCATTCCTCTAATGATTGGGCAGTGATAAGCTTAAACTACATTCCATTCAGCAACTTACCATCTCTTGTATATCGAAAACTCTATGATACCCGAGGGTTGGATTGCAGGATGACATAGTACTGCAACTTTTCTTGTTACTTGGATGCTGAAGTTCTGCCGTTCCCCATGTTAGAGCACACACAAATATTCATTCTAAAATTAAACGGAGAATCTCAATAAGTCAACAGCACATCCTAGAAAAAACATAATCCATGCAAGTATAAGACGACACATTAAAAACGTACAAATGCAACCAAGTGCACACACACACACACACACACCAATCTACATGCACACCCGAGTGTAAATACGACTCTTAAAAAAATTTGGTTGCTGGGAAGGACAGTTGTGTATCTATAACAAAGCATATCACCAGCATTCAACAGAGCATGTCCTAGCAAGGGCTCTCACCACATTCAGCAGACTGCTTTCATCACAGCCAAACATGTAATTATACACGACAAATATTGGGTGTATATTTGCACCGTTTCACATATTTGGTGAGCCCATTGCAGAGAAGCCATCATGAGTGACTCTACATGACTGGAGATGTGATAAGGTATTCTTTCACAAGTGTTTGGACACACATACGAGACAAGCAAGGCTCTTCCTTCCCGCATGAACCAGACTGACCAAATCATCCAAAATTACCAAAGAGGCCGTCTCTGGTATCCCTTCCCCTCTTTAGCCCCATGTGCTTTCTGGTTACGTTCTCAGAAATGATAATCTGAGAGGCTTTGAGACCCACATTAAATAAAGCTATTGAGAATTAAATTAAAGTCAAGATCTTAAGGCAAAAAACCCAGTAACAAATAGCAATCATCTGTGTATTGGCTCGTTTTTTACCAAGGATGCTCCAAGCTTTAACATCAATGGATAAACTGGGCTGAACTCTTTGTCTCCACGTGCTTTGACTTTAGAAGCATACTCATCGAGTGTGGCCTTGATACCCTTCCAAACTTGTTCCTCAGCTTGTGCATCTAACCACAGCGAGTATTGCATAGGCGTAAGCTTTGTAGACTTCATCGGTGACTCCAACTCAGCGGGAGCTCTTGAATATAAATGATGGAGAACAACACTTGAAGGCAACTCTCGTAGAAGTGGGCTGCTCCCCAACTGTGATGTCTCTAGAAATATAAGAGGTCTGAATGCCCGCAGAGCTCGGTAAGGTGCACCCAACTGCTCTACTGGAAAGAGATTTTGTCCAACTGCAAGCTCTAGCTCAGCCATGTCTCTTGCCATCCTCAATTTCCCGGACTCCGACAAGGGCCGCACAAGAGCAGCATGCCGGACAAAAAAAATGAGCACTCGAGAAGCCGTTGTTCTGGCAAGGTTCGCACAAATGGACTCCCCTTTGAAAGAGGTAGCTGATGCAGGGCTTGTGGGCAGCAACTTCGAGAGAAATTCGGCTCGGTAATGAGTAATGGTTCTCTGTAGTTCTTCCATGTATCTGGAGCTTCTATCATCGATCCCTACATCCACACCCTCGGATCCAAAGTTCTGATCATGAATCTGCAAAATGATATGCTCGAGGCGTTCCACCATAGCCTGGAACAGCTGTGTTACAGAATCCAGTGCTACTCCATATATTGCACCTAGAGATGGTGACAAGATCTCAGCAGCTTGAGGCATGCTAGAGACCATTGCACTTATCCGTGAATGCACCTCTTGAAGCTGAAGACACAGAGCAAAATTCTTGAGCTGCAAAGGTGTTGCCGAGCCAGTCACTTGGCGGGAATCTGGACCTGTGGCAATCTGCAATAGAAATCCAAATGCAATTTCAAGTGAATAAGCTGTATGAAATATGGTAGTAACACCTAACATCATAGCAAAAATGCATACCTGGTACTCAAACTTTTCACCAAGCAGCTGAAGTACTTTTCCCACTTCGCGTAGCACTAGACGGGCCAGGCGCCCGTCTAATTTGACAGCTTCAACTTCTTCCTGAATGCGTGATATTACTCTCGAAATCTGATCTTGAGAAGGAATGCTCCCACGGATGCCAAAAGGGAACATTCCATTGACAAGATCCGACAGCCGATTCAGGCACTGTGTCAGGTATGCGGTTTGGAAGGGCTCTAAAGCAGCTAGCAACTGCTCTTTATCTTGGTCCTTGATTGCAGGTAGAACACCCTTCACATCCGTGTCACGACCAAGCCTCTCCAGTAGATTAGTGATCATAGAAAGAAGTTTCGGATACCCTGATACAAAGGTCTCTTTGACAAAGCTCGAAGCTGTGAAAGAAGACTTCATTTGACTGGTGAAAGCCTTGACCAATGCTTCCCATACCCGATCTGTCAGCAGCTGATCACCTGTCTGCACAAGAGAAGCTCGAGCCTCAAACTTCCAGCCATAAAATTGTTCCTCAATCACTGGAATGTATAATAACAAGCTTGATCTCCATATAACAAAATATTTGCTTGAAAAGACATAAAATACACATACAATTCATAGAGTGAACTCAATCGAAATTTAGACTGATAAACACGCTTAGGGTATGCATTGAGACAATCAAGTCGTACAAGTGTGTGTACTTTGCACTAGGGATCAGAGTTAGAGCCATCATCCCAGGCCCCTTTTGGATACCTTGTTGTTGGGTTGAATGGTGTAACTTGCATAAGCACTTTCAAAAATGGCTTTCAGCGTGAGCATTGGATTGCCACTCTTATATTCTTGTGATGCTTACCTAGCCACACAAGCCAGAGAAGGGAAGCACACAAGAGGAAATGGCTGTACATCCAATAGATAGAATACATGCACTAGTGTCCCTGGCTAATTAAGGGATAAAAAAAGATCTGGAGGATTCAACGCCACCAGGGTTCTGAGGTACAACAGGGTCTAAATATTGAAGAAAACTGAGAGAATGGTTGAAGGCAGCAAGTGGAAGCAGAGGAGAGACTTGGAGCAGCCAACAATGAGCCAACACGAGCAAAATGATGAATGAATTAAATGGCAAAAAGCCTGTTCTTATATACAACACAAATAGCCAAGTCAGCCAGTAGAAGAAACCAACGACAGGTGAAAATACCTACGCCTGCCTAAAAATGTGGGAAAAAAAACCCATGACTAAGTAAAATACATTAGATAAATATGCTGGACGCCTCTCAGCTCCAGCACGGTGGACCGACTCCCATACGGGTCAAGAGCTGATCAATAGAATCTCACGGAAAAGGTTTAGTGAAGAGGTCAGCTAGGTTGTCTCGAGAGGGACAATCCTCTAGAGAAATGATGCCGTCAAATGACCAGCTCACGAACAAAGTGAAAATGGACCTCAATGTGCAAATGTGCAAATGGTACTAACCCTAATGGTTCCCCATTAGTATGACACATTCATCCATGTCTAGGAACGATGCATGTAATATCTTATCACATGTATGAGTGTCTACATGCATCCGTCTTCGTACGCATGTTTTCGTTGGATTTCGTCGCGTTCCTCTCCTACGCTGCCACGTGGCAGCCATTATCCCACATTGTGGGTTCCAGTCTTCACAGCCCTTCTATAAGGGGCATTCCGCCCCGTTGTCTCCCTTGTCCCCCACTTATAGTGGATAACCGGGATTTGGGAGTGGGGAGACCCTTCAGCCAGGCTAGGCCTCTTCCGTCTGTCCTCTTCCGCTTTGCTGGTGTGTTCCAAGGCGGCTCTCTGAATTTCTCATATAGTATCAGAGCCTGTTCGGCTCTTGGGCTCCTACTCGGCTTCGCTCCTGCTTGACATCGTTCGGGCGCTCTTGCTCGGCTTCGTTTGGGCGTCTCATTCTAGGGGGGGGGGGGTGACATTGGATTTCGTCGCCTTTCTCTCTTATGCTACCACGTGGCAGCCATTATCCCACATTGTGGGTTCCAGTCTTCACGGCCCTTCTATAAGGGGCATTGCGCCCCGTGGTCTCTATAAGCCCAAAGGGGGGTGCCGTGATAGATTCAACCACGTGTCAAAGAGGTAAAGATTGTCAAAAACCCGAGATTTCTCTAAGAAGGAAACCTGCAATACAAGCCATGAAAAGCAAGACAAAGCAACAAACCCTAACCCTAGAAGGCAAAGTGGAAGAAACATATCTAGGTGCAAGCATACTCGCCACCCAACCATGACAGCACAATCTTGGCCATCCCCACCGAGCCACGAGCTAGAGCGTCATGCCCTTGTGAGTGCCCTGTCATCGTCCTCATCTGGTGTCCCCCATACCACCGGGGTTGTTCCCCAAGGACAACAGCCTCCTACACGATGGTGCTCTTGCTCTATGCGCTCTGTGCTCCATCCGTCGGTGTGCGCCCAGCTGGTACCCCTCCCCCCAATAAATAGGGAAAGAACGCCCAAAAAGCACAAGCTATCAATAGCAGACCAAAAAGCACATGTCCGCCCACAACATACCACACACTAGCTCGCCAATCTGCCTCCTCCTAGCGTGCACGACATACTCCCCTTCCTCAAAAGAGCTCACTCTTGAGCTCAAGAAAAAGAACTCAAGGAGAAGAAGTCACACTCACAACACTAGAGAAACACCTCTATTGGTCGAAACCAATAGTCTCAAGGACAATCCAACTAAGAGGTCGACCTGCTCAAGTAACATGACATGAGTCAATTTCTAGTCACAAAAGCCGAATCCAGAGCAAATGGATCATCTGGGTAACTTGAAGCTAACCATGCTACCAGAACCAGAGGTAGGCAACCACTGTCCTAAAGAGTTATCCCAAAACCAGAAGTATCTTCCGTTTGACTACCATCATCCATGCTTCATCTTGATGTCCTCTATAAATCTAGTCTGGAAAAAACCAGAAAACTGGGAAATCCCAAAACCTACTATTGAAGCCTGAACCAAGTGGAACACAACAATAGTCTCTTCCCAAACAAGAGAAGAACCGATCTTCTAGAAAGATCATCAATCTATACTTCATCACCTACGAAGTCCAACTTCGCAAGTAGACCTCAGAAAGCCTATGAGAACCTTGGACATGAAAGGAATAACTATTTCAATAGACCTGGTTATGACGCAAGCTAGCATCTATCATAACTGTCTGTATCAAAAGTAAAGTATCTATCCCTCAAAAATGTTGAGATAGCCTTGTGTTTGTAGGCGTAGAGTCTGAATGAAGTCTTGACAATCTGGCGTAGCCCTGTAACATGCAATGGATCATGACGTCCCATACCACCATGATACACCCCATACCCATGCTACGATTACTACAAAACACCAGTTTGTGGATCTATCGCGATCTATCAGAAACAATAAATGCCAATGGCTGACCATGTGCCACAAACTGAAACAAGTTCTCAAAAGGAAGAACTCCAAACGAGACCAGTGATCATAACTCGGTTGAGGGATTAGATTGTCAGAATATGCAACGGAGATGATAACCAAATCTGAGAACTCGAGCAAGTACAGTGCAGAAAATAGACAGCACAAGAGAAGGAGAGAGAGAGGCGTGAGCAAGTACAGTGCAGAAAATAGACAGCACAAGAGAAGGAGAGAGAGAGGCGTGTAACTCTGCTCTATATACACAAGAAGATCCTGAATAGAATGATACAATGGCATGGGGCAATGGGGCCATTTTATATGTCCCCAAACATGCAGTCGGCCTGCATCAGGGACAGCCGACAGGACACCAAAAGGCCACGACCTGCAGATGTGTACAATCGGCCAGCAGAAAGGTGTCGGCCAGCATATGTGAAGTCCACGACTCATGCAAATCAGACGGCCAGGTCCCAGAGTGATGTCATGTGCATAAAATGACATGGACATTCTCAGATACTGGTCTAGAAGAGGCAACCAGAAAAAAAGAGTATAAGAACTAGAACTTGGAGCACAGAGTGCTATTGGCAGTGTGGACTTGGAAGAGATGGAAGGCTTGGAGAAGATGGTGCTGTCGGCTGCTTACAGAAGTGGGCGGCTGGACAAAACAAAGGCGGCTGGACCAGTTCAAGGGGCACTACATTTTATTGACAGCAACGATCTTTTCATGAACAAAGTGCCTCTGGATGACCAAAGATTCCAACAGTGGAAACCCATTCCTACCAAGTAACCTCTACAACTTCACCACCTCGCAAGCAGCACCGCAAGCAGCACCGCAAGCAGCACCACAAGCAGCCCGGTACTCTACCTCTGTCGACAAGGCAAGAGATAGCTGCCTCTTACTAGTCCATAAAACTGCTCCTGAGCCGAGGGTAAAACTGTCACCTGAAGTAGATCTCCTCATGTCTCGATCTCCTCCCCAATCTGAGTCACTCCAACCGTGGAGTCGGTCTCCATCCATCAATCCCTCTCCTGTGTAAAAGAGTCCAAGATCCTTCGCATGTTGCAGTCCTCCAGGCTGGGAAGGAGATATCATCAGAAGATATGGCCATTACTTTGCCGTCCCACTTGCCTGCTCAATATTCCGCTTTCTACTCCTCTTTGATTACTAGTGGCAGGCTCAGCACCATTACCTAGGAGGAGCTTGTGCCCATGGTCTTGGACAAGGAGGAACGATTCGCGAACCCTCCTCACAGCGGAGGTTCGGAGGCCTTAATTGGCCAACGGCCGAAAGGCCGGAATAACAACGACAAAGGAAAGGCTTCACCAGAGAAGTCTTCTGAGAAGAACCTGACACAGAACGAGAGAAACTAAAGGCGTCTTGCAATGATTGTGGCGAGAAAAGCCACTATTGGAGGAAGTGTCCTAAGCGGACTGGGAAGAGTGCTGATTCTTCAGCCTCAGCTGCAAAGACTCCTGCATTTGTGCACTTAGAGATGATGGACACCGATGCTTCATTGTAATATGCGGAAGCTTCGGAGAAGGAATCGGTACTTCAAAACTCAGAAAACAGCAGTCTTTTCGCGACGGAATTAACGCACAAACTGAAAAAACGATGTGCTGAAAATAGAGAGAGAAGGGGGAGATGGAGAGGACACAGTATTGGGTCCCAATTACCCTCTGTAGGGCCCCCACCACGGATGGTGTATTTGCTTTATTAGAATGATGTAAATCTGAAACAAATACAAAGTACTTGACCTTTTCTTGGCTGGAAAACCTGCCCTTGACCTTCAGTCCTTCACCCCTTAGCTTTAGCAAACCCTTGGCTGTCCTGGCCCTTGAATGCTTGGAGCTCTTGGTGAAATATGAGATGATTCTAATGAAACTATGGGCTGGGCTTTTATACTTCCCAAAACATCCAGTCGGCTGGTTTACTGAAGACCCACGACTGAGTCTGATTAAATAAATGCTTTCACACCTATTTTACTACTGTCCAGCCTGCGCATACCTTCTGGACAGCTATCTGACTGCTGGGCACCTTGCGTAGAGGTGTGGGACTGCCCCCCACACCTGGCCGACTGGCTGGGCAGGGCTTCTAGCCCTGTCGGCTGCCTGTCCAGCAGCCCTAGGGCTGGCTGACAGCCCCTCCAGCCCATGCCTTGGCTGGTGGGCATAGCCTTGGGCTCTCCTGGCCCCTTGGGGGTGGTTGGACACCTCCCCCATGCCCATACTACAAATGCAAGCAAATACCTACACTGGGGTAGCCCTATGGGCTGGCCCCATCTCTACATGCAAACTACATGCCTACAGAGGCCTGGCATCCAGTTGCAAACCAGATACACAGAACATCTGACATCATTCCAGAGGGAGACTCACAGCGCGGACTGGCACTGCTCCATGTGCAGGACAATGCACACCTGACCTTGGACTCATGTGCAGGACAATGCACACCTGACCTCGGACGACTGAGATGGATCCCTGGCTGACTCGTCCCGGACTGGGCTCACATGGGACCAGTTCACCATCCCAGGTCCTGCACCTTCTGTACAGAATGTCTACGTGGCATCCAAGTGCGGGATGCACGTGACATCCCCTTCTGCTTAACTTGACGGAAGCTGCATAGCCTCCAAATAATCCGTCAATAAAGCCGGATAGTCTTCGAAAAATTCTTTGTCGAGCCATACCGCTTCATGAGTTCCTCGGTCCTGAAACTTCGTGAGGAACTGTCGTAGTCTTCGGCCTGAGCCATGCTTGAAACGGTGCAGAAGGATCTGTTCTGGAACCATTACTTCTGCTTCATCAATGATGTCTGGTTCCGCTTCATCTTTGACCTCTGAAGGGGGTGGACCTGCATATGGCTTTAACCAACTGACATGAAATACATCATGCATAGTCCAACTCGGAGGTAGCTTTAACTGCATAGACACCTCATTAATCTTTTTCCGGATGGGGAATGGTCCGAAGCTCCTGAAAGACAACTTTGGGCATCGCTTGCCCACCTGCTTTAATCTTTGCTTCATAATCCGAAGATATACCCAATCTCCTTCCGAAAACTTCATGTCCCTTCGGTCTTTATTGGCCTGGCGAGTGTAGGCCTCTTGCGCTTTAGCCAATCTGTCTTTAACGGACTCTAGGATCTCCTGGTAAGACTCCGTCACTCTGTTCGCCTCCGGAACTGAAGACGACGTCCTGGTTAACAACGACTGGAAAGGCCTTCCAAACGCTGCCTCATATGGAGTCCTGCCAATAGCTGAAGAAAAAGAGTCATTCAGAACCGCTTGAACTAAAGGCAAAAACGATTCCCACTTACCTTGCTGATCGTGGACATAACACTTCAGCACATCAAAGGCCAACTGGTTGTATATCTCTGTCTGGCCATCTGTCTGTGGGTGGAATGCACTGGAAAAATTCAACTTAGTACCAAAATTATCAAACAATGCCCTCCAAAAATGACTGGTAAACTTGGCATCTCGGTCTGACACTATGGTCCTAGGAATCCCACCAATCGGGTACCAATGCCGAATGAATAGCTGGGCAACATCCTCGGCGGTCACATTGGCCCTGCAAGGAATAAGCATCACAAATTTGCTGAACCTGTCAACAATAGTCAAACACTGTGTATTACGCTTACTCGGACTGGGAGGCAGATTTGTGACAAAGTCCATCGAAATGTCTTGGAAAGGACCCTCAGGAATTGGCAAAGGCTGTAACAACCCTATCTTCTTTCCACGCGGAGCTTTCACCTTTTGACAAATGTCACAGCGTTGTACATAAGTAAACACATCACGCCGCATCTTTGGCCAATAGTATTGCCGTTCTAACTTCTCCAGAGTCGAATTCATGCCCCTATGACCACCTGTAATGGCGTCATGGGCATCATGGAGAAGAGCTGCCCGGAATGTTTTCATGACACACAGTCGGCCTTTGTAGTAAAGCCAACCATCGCGTATCAGAAAATGGCATGGTCCTGTGGCATCCAATGCCTGTTCCCACTGTGTACCGAATTCCTCGGAATCCGCGTACGTGTGCTTCATGTCTTCTAGTCCTGTACCAACAAGGTCTAGTCTAGTGGTCTGAATCGCAGCTACTTGTCCCTTCCTGCTCAAAGCATCGGCCACTGGATTGGCCTTTCCTGGAAGGTACTCAATCATGCCACCAAACTGCTGGAATATCTGACTCCAGCGGTGTTGTCGATCACTCCACTGTGCACTTGGCATCGTCTGAATCCAGCGCAATGCCTGATGGTCAGTGCGAACCTCGAAGTCACGGCCATACAAGAAATGTTTCCAATGTTTCAAGGCCTGAATGACTGCTAGGAGTTCACGATCGTAGACTGAGTAATTCTTTTCGGCGGGCAGTAACTTACGAGACATGTAAGCTACTGGATGACCATTCTGTTGCAATACACCTCCAATTGCGATGTTACTCGCATCGGTGATCACCTGAAATGGTTCGTCCCATGAGGCAAGGGCTAGACAAGGCGCTTCTGACAAAGCCACCTTGAGGTTCTGGAATGCCTCCAACGCTCGTGGAGTCATTCGAATCTTTTGCCTCCTTGTTTTCACTCCCTTTAGCAGATCGGTGAGGTCTGCCGAGAGATCAGAAAACTTGTCAATGTGGGTGGAATATGCCTGGCATATACCCACAAATGATCTAATGTCATAAGCAGTCTGAGGTACTTCCCAGTTCACAATCTCGGCCACTTTAGCCGGATCAAGTCGAATGCCTTCGGCACTGATTATATATCCCAAGTAATGTACCTGGAACAGATAAAATTCTGACTTCTTTTCATTGATATAGAGCTCGTTGCTTTCCAGCAACTTGAGGACTTTCTCCACATCAACGTCATGCTGCTCAACTGTAGCTGAAAATATGAGTATGTCGTCCAGAAATATGAACACACACACTCCAATCAACTCCCGGAAAATACGCATCATCATGCGGTTAAATGTAGCTGGGGCGTTCGTCAAACCAAATGGCATGACCACAAATTCATAGTGGGCCCGTTCTGTACGGAAAGCTGTCTTGGGGATGTCCCCCTCAACAATCCGAACCTGGTGGTACCCACTCTTTAAATCCAATTTAGAGAACACCTTAGCTCCATTCAGCCTCTCGAGAATATAGTCAATTCGAGGCATCGGGAATCTGCTCTTGATAGTCAGCTTGTTGAGTGCACGATAATCGACACACAACCGAGAAGACCCATCTTTCTTCTTGACAAATAAGATCGGTGCTGCAAACGGTGACACGCTGGGGCGGATGAAGCCAGCTTGCAACAATTCTTGGAGTTGGCGGTCCAACTCCGATTCCATTGCCTTAGAAAGGCGATACGGAAACTTGCTCGGGGGTTCCGAGCCTGGGAGGAGGTCAATCTTGTGATCCTCCGGTCTGGACGGGGGAAGCTGGGGAGGGAGACTGTCCCGAAGAAAAATCTTCTGGAACTTTTCATGGAGAACCGAGTACTTCTCGGAAGCACTGGCCACCGTCTGGGCTGTCTGGACGTAAATCATCGCACACTGTGCGCCTTTCCTGACTGCTCTCTTAGCCTGCAAGTGGCTTATGAGCGGAAAGTTTGGAATACCTGGCTCACACTTAATGGTCACAGGGGTGTTTGACACATTCCGATCAATCTGGAACGTGTGCTTGTCCCACTTGACATCAGGGAGAAACTTGTGAAACCACTGGATCCCCAAAATTATGTCTGCTCCTACAAGAGGGGCAACCATAAAGTCACGCACAAACTCTATGCCCTGAATGACTAATTTAGCACCTAGAGCTTCATACTTGACGCTCGTAGTCATACCTGTGCTAAATCCCTCAACTTGTTTGTCCACCGGAGTGAGCTCGAAGCGGGCACGCCTAGCGGCCTCTTCCGTGATCACATCCTCCGTGCTGCCGCTGTCAAACAAGACAACGACTCTCTGGCCACCTATGTAGCCAAAGGACTTGAGCAATTCGTTGCGCTCATACTCCTGGTCATGGGCGCCCTTCTGCTTATCTTCGAGCTCCCGGCTAATAATTGCTCCAACTGAAGCACCGGGGGTTGAAGAACTAGGGGTAGCCGCTGGGATCTGTGGCGGAGCTGTGCTCACCACGGAAGCTGTGGAGGCGGCGGCGGCCTTTGGAGGCTTCTTCGGACAATCCCGAGAAGTATGTCCTTTTGTGTGACAAAAGTAACATCTACCCTCCTTCCTGTACTGAGAAAGCTCCTCAGCACTCAACTTGCCACCTGTCTTGCCTGCCTCCGCTTTCTGGTCTGGAGTAAGCTTAGACGCATTGTTCGAGTTCTTGGAGCCAGAGGCTCCCGGGCTCTGTCCTGGGGAAGACCCCGTCTGGTTCTGGCTTTTGCCCCCCGAGGCGTTAGCCTTAGGAGAAGCCGTCTGGGAAGTCTTGGGCTTGCCACCATTGTGTTTCATTTCTGCACTCTGCGCAAGCGAGAGTGCGTCCTCAAAGGTGGCTGGTCTAAACATACGCACCTCCCATTGGATGTGCGTGTCCAGGCCATACAAAAACTGCCCTTTCTTGTCCGCATCAGATAAGCCTAATTGTAGACACAAGGTCGAAATTCTATTGGCAAACTGAAGGATTGGTTGCGCATTCTGACGCGCACCCCTGAACTCGTCTTCGAGTCGCTCAAGGTAGTGGGGCGGTAAAAACCGCTGCTTAAGGTCACGGACGAACTCGTCCCACCCATAAGCTGCCATACCTGATCTGGTGTGGGCATGAGCCCACTGAGTCCACCAAGGAATGGCCTCACCTTCCAAATACCAACTGGCTAAGATCACTTTGTCAATATCTGTTTTCCTAACTGCGGCAAAGTAAGCTTCAAATTGATGTAACCATGAATACAGAGTAGTGGGATCGAGTTTACCATTATACTTACTGAAGTTCATTTTCTCGGGAAAATGATTCGAGGGCGCCGCCGGTGTCAATCTGGCGTCCAAAGCTCGGAGGTAACGCTCGTGTTCCACTCGTCGCATGGCTTCGTCTTCTCGTTGTCGAATCTCCAATGCCCGTATCTGCATCTCAAGCAAAGAGCTTGACTGCGGCTGTGACCCCTCGAGAGGGTCCCTGTGACGAGGATCTGGTATCTGGGGTACGGAAGGAGAGGGAGGAGGAGATGGAAAACGCGACGCTGGAGAGCGAGAACGCTCCTCCAGAGCCAAAATCCGCGCCTTCTGCTCGTCCAACTTGGTTGTCTGGTCTGCGATTGCTCGCATCATCTGCTGGAACATGTCTTGTACACTCAAGCCGGGTGCCCTAGCTGGGCTGCCTGGTGCACTCTGGTCCCATGGTTCTGGTTCTCTCTCGTCGCCGAAGTTCGCCATAGCGGGAAAATGCAGTTCCTTTCCGGAACGCAATCTGACCATCCACTATCTGTGTGGGAGACTTCCGGAGGCTTCCGGAGGCTAAAAACCAACCGTCCTTCGAGGGACAGGAGTCACTCCGAAAAGGGTAGTCCACCGGCGTCTAAAAACCAACCACACGAGCGAAAAAATTTTCTGGTTTTCTTTGCTGAATCTTCGTCCTTGAAGTAGGCTCTGATACCACTGTAATATGCGGAAGCTTCGGAGAAGGAATCGGTACTTCAAAACTCAGAAAACAGCAGTCTTTTCGCGACGGAATTAACGCACAAACTGAAAAAACGATGTGCTGAAAATAGAGAGAGAAGGGGGAGATGGAGAGGACACAGTATTGGGTCCCAATTACCCTCTGTAGGGCCCCCACCACGGATGGTGTATTTGCTTTATTAGAATGATGTAAATCTGAAACAAATACAAAGTACTTGACCTTTTCTTGGCTGGAAAACCTGCCCTTGACCTTCAGTCCTTCACCCCTTAGCTTTAGCAAACCCTTGGCTGTCCTGGCCCTTGAATGCTTGGAGCTCTTGGTGAAATATGAGATGATTCTAATGAAACTATGGGCTGGGCTTTTATACTTCCCAAAACATCCAGTCGGCTGGTTTACTGAAGACCCACGACTGAGTCTGATTAAATAAATGCTTTCACACCTATTTTACTACTGTCCAGCCTGCGCATACCTTCTGGACAGCTATCTGACTGCTGGGCACCTTGCGTAGAGGTGTGGGACTGCCCCCCACACCTGGCCGACTGGCTGGGCAGGGCTTCTAGCCCTGTCGGCTGCCTGTCCAGCAGCCCTAGGGCTGGCTGACAGCCCCTCCAGCCCATGCCTTGGCTGGTGGGCATAGCCTTGGGCTCTCCTGGCCCCTTGGGGGTGGTTGGACACCTCCCCCATGCCCATACTACAAATGCAAGCAAATACCTACACTGGGGTAGCCCTATGGGCTGGCCCCATCTCTACATGCAAACTACATGCCTACAGAGGCCTGGCATCCAGTTGCAAACCAGATACACAGAACATCTGACATCATTCCAGAGGGAGACTCACAGCGCGGACTGGCACTGCTCCATGTGCAGGACAATGCACACCTGACCTTGGACTCATGTGCAGGACAATGCACACCTGACCTCGGACGACTGAGATGGATCCCTGGCTGACTCGTCCCGGACTGGGCTCACATGGGACCAGTTCACCATCCCAGGTCCTGCACCTTCTGTACAGAATGTCTACGTGGCATCCAAGTGCGGGATGCACGTGACATTCATCGTCTTCGAACGAGGAGGCAGTTGGCTTCACCGCAAAGGATACCCGGGAATGGATTCTTGACAGTGGTGCTTCCAAGCACATGACTCCGTCCCGTGACTTCTTTCTGGATCTGAAACGGCAGTCAAGTCGCATTTTCATTGGCGACAACTCCACCATTCCGATACACAGTGAGGGCCGGATGGAGATTATTCCCAACGGCAAGGGGGGCAAGCATGCCTCCCGTGTTCTTTACGTCCCTGCTCTTGGTTTTCATCTTCTGTCAGTACATGAAGTATGCAAGACTGGCTTTCGGGTGGAATTTGAGGAGCATTCAGTTGCTCTACAGGACCGTGAGACTGGCCAGGTTGTTTGGGAAGGCAGTGTGGAGAATGGTATCTACAAGCTCTCTGCACTCTCCTCATTGACAGGTTCTCAGGTCGGAGATCTGTGCCACTTTCAATTTGGCCTTTGGAAAGGCAGTGTGGAGAATGGTATCTACAAGCTCTCTGCACTCTCCTCATTGACAGGTTCTCAGGTCGGAGATCTATGCCACTTTCAATTTGGCCACTTAAATGTGGATGCACTGCGGCGAGCTTTCCGGGACCAGGTGGTGGTTGGCTTGCCAGATGTTGGCAGCAGGCAAGGACGTTGCAGTTCTTGCATACGTGGTAAGCAGCATAGGGAATCCTTTCCGAAGCAGGCTTCCAGGCGGGCTTCAAAACCATTGGAGTTGATTCACACTGACTTGTGTGGACCTCAACAGACACCATCATTGGGAGGATCTCTCTATTTTATGCTCCTTGTTGATGAATGTACCAAATTCACGTGGGTCTACTTTCTTTCACAGAAGCACCAAGCTTTTGCACGGTTCAAGGATTGGCACGTGATGGTGGGAAAAGAGTCTGGATTGCAAGTAAAGACTCTCAGGACTGACAAAGGGGATGAATTCTCCTCGAATGTATTTCTCAGATTTTGTGCAGATCATGGCATCAAGAGGGAACTGGCCAATAAAGAATCGCCTTCAGAGAATGGAGTTGTAGAACGCAAAAACAAGACTGTGGTGGAGATGGCGAGGACCATGCTGGAGCATCGTGATCTTCCTCGTCCACTTTGGGGAGAGGCTGTGGCAACGGCTGTCCATACCCTCAACCGGTCTCCAACGACTTCAGTACCTAATATGATTCCGTTTGAGGCATACTTTGGCAGGAAACTTGATGTCTCCCACTTCCGTGTTTTTGGGAGTGATGCGTATGTACATATTCCGAAGAAGCAGAGGGGGAAGCTTGACTCCAAATCCCGCAAGCTTATATTTGTGGGGTATAATTCTCTTTCCAAGGGATACAGATTGTATGATCCAGAGAGGAATGAGATTGTTGTCAGACAGGATGTAGTCTTTGATGAGCATGTTCCAGTATCCGCTGTCGAGGAGCCGCCACTTCTTGGAGATCCAGAAGAGTCTGATGATGATTCCCATACTAATGTTCCAATTGATCAACCTCAGTCAGTACAGGAGGTTGAGCCCGCAGCTGGAGTAGAGCCCCCGCAACGGCACGAGGCTCCACAATCTGTTCGAGTACCCAGGTGGTTGATTGACACCCTTCGGGAGTCAGGTGTCACAGAGCTACCCTCCGAGTGGACCACAGAGGACGGCCCTCGAAGATCGCACAGAGTCCACGACAAAAGCAATACAGCGGAGCTTCTTCAGGTAAACTATGCTTTGATGTCTCGTATTATGCGGGACAAGGAGCCCACTTCCGTTAAGGAAGCCCTTTCACAGGATACTTGGAGGAAAGCCATGCAGGTGGAACTTGATGCCATCGAGAAGAACAACACATGAGAGTTGGTACCGAGGCCGTCGAAACGGTCAGTTATTGGTGTCAAATGGGTCTTTAAGACCAAATATGCGTTAGATGGGTCGGTGGACAAACACAAAGCCAGACTTGTGGCTAAAGGTTATGCTCAGCGGCCAGGCATCGACTACGAGGATACCTTTGCACTGACAGCACGGATGACCACGATTCGGACCGTTCTTGCCCTTGCTTCTTCTCAGGTGGCCCGTGTATCAAATGGATGTAAAATCTGCGTTCCTTAATGGTGACCTGCAGAAGGAGGTGTATGTTGAGCATCCTCCAGGCTTTGTTGTTCTAGGATCAAAAGGGATGGTTTACAGGTTACGTAAGGCCTTGTGTGGTCTTACACAGGCTCCCAGGGCTTGGAATCAGAAGATTGATTCCTTCTTTGTTCGGACTGGTTTTCAGAGATCGGTTGCAGATCCCAACCTGTATCTCTTGCGGGAACGCGGCATAGTTACGATTATCATCCTTTATGTGGATGATCTCATTCTCACCGGCGGTCATGTGGAGCACATTGGCGTGACGAAGGCTGCCTTGTCAAAGGAGTTTGAGATGACCGACCTAGGCTTACTCCACTTCTTTTTGGGATTGGAGATCTGGCAGACCCAGAGGGGGTTTTTTGTCTCTCAGCAACGGTATGTTCATGAGTTGCTTGAGGCCTTTGGGATGGAGAACTACAAGCCTATTACTTTGCCAATGGACCCAAATACAAAGTTAACTGTTAATGATCCTTGTGAGCCAGTTGATGCCTCGCAGTATCGGAAGTTGGTTGGTTCACTGATCTGGTTGCTGAACACCAAATTGGACTTGAGCTTCTCCGTGGGACTGTTGAGCTCTTTTATGCAGACGCCATTGAAGTCTCATTGGGACGCAGGCTTGCGGATCTTGCGGTATCTGCAGAGTACGAAGGATCTAGGACTCTTTTACACAAGAGGGGATGTAGTCAAACTCCAAGGTTGGAGTGACTCAGATTGGGGAGGAGATCCAGACACGAGGTTACAGTTTTACCCTCGGCTCAGGAGCAGTTTCTTGGAGCAGTAAGAGGCAGCCAACTATTGCCCTATCTTCGACAGAGGCAGAGTACCGGGCTGCTTGTGGTGCTGCTTGCGAGGGTGTGTGGCTGCGGAGGCTGCTAGGCGAGATTGGGTTTCCACAGAAGGAGCCCACAGTCATCCAGTGTGATAACCAGAGTTGTATAGCTATTGCTCGGAACCCGGTCTTCCATGCCCGGACCAAGCACATAGAAATACAGTATCACTTTGTACGTGAGAAGATCTTGGCTGGTGACATCTTGCTACTTTATTGTTCGACGGAGGACAATGCGGCAGACCTCTTCACGAAGTCTCTACCTCAGGCTACGCTCAGGCGGCACTCCAGCTCCCTAGGGTTGATTTCACAGCCAGGAGCTGAGAGGGGGTGTTAGAAGTCATCTCCTATCTTTATCAGACACCAGGGCCTTTGTTGTGGGTGTGCCCGCCCTATATAGGTGTTTTCTCATTTTTCCTCACTCCCCGTATTTTTTTCCCATTTTTCCCTATTTTTCCATGGTGTATGTGGCTGCCCTATGCTGGCAAGATCACACAAAAGCTGGCCGACTACACTCGTGTTCATATGGAGCTCGCCGACTTTTACTGTTGAGGTTGTGGAGGTTTTTTGGCTGGCCGACTAGAGGAGACCCGGTCGTGCGGCTAGTGGCCTGTTTCTCCATTGGCCGACTGCATGTATGGGGCCATATAAAATGGCCCCATGGCCCCCACATCATTGTATCTTGTTTTCATTGCAGGATCTTGTGTATAGAGAAGATTTACACGCCTATCTCTCTCCTTCTGTTGTGCTATCTATCTTCTGCACTCTACTTTTTTTCTTTTTCTTTTTTTTCGAGAAACGATCCTTTCATTAGTTATATAAAAACGCCCGTAGGGCTACAAAAGATCTCTCTTGCTCATAAGAGAAACAAAGCAGTGAATACAGCAAGTCAGCCCGGGAGACTCTCCCTAGGTGCTGCAAAATACAAGCATCAGTACAAAGGACTGAGGGGCTAAATCATACAATAGGGGGGGGGGGGGGGGGGGGGGGGGGAGGCCAAACAGGTGGCCTGTAATGCCAACGGGGGGATCCCGTGTGTAAGGTATAGAAGGGGCCGATGTGCCAGGTGGTGTGAAAGGCCTAGCGCCGAAAAATCGCCTCATCCGAGTCGCCCCGGATGCGGTCATACTGTCCTCGCAGGGTGTGGATCAACTCCTGCCAAATCCCCCGTACAGTCTCTGCTGGTGGCTCCAGTCTCCCCTCAAAGGCCGTGAAACACCGGGCCCTCCAGGTGAACCAGATGGTGAGGCTGCTGAGGAGCTCCCATTGTAAATCCCTCTCCTGTGTCCAGCTGGCGGACGAGAAATCCGGTGCCAGAACCAGGCGAGGCTGGCCCCTAATGAATCTGATGGCCTGACTGTCCTGCTCCATCTCATAGCCCATAGCAGGCCCTGACGAAGTCGACCAAGCAGCGGCACCCCACGTAAACATACCCTCTGGAGAGAGGGGGGCCAGAATACGCAGCATCCGCAGCCAAATCTGTTGCGCGCCTGAGGGCAATCCCAAAGGCAATGTCTCTGTGTCTCCATATGGTGGCCGCATCGGACGCAGGCCGCTGAAAGACCGCTGTAAACAAGCCAGGTGCCAACTGCTAAGCCCTTGTGGGCGACCAGCCACTGGAAAGTCGAGATCCTGCGGGCCTGTCGACTAGCCCACAGCCGGGCCCAAAAATCCTCCAGGAACTCCTATGAGAGTCCCTGTAGCCGCCAATGCCCCGCTGCAGCTGGAGAGACCATCCTCCTCGCCGTCAAAATATGCCGCCCCAGCCGAACTGTATACTGGAAAAAGGTGATCTCTGTGGCCTCAAGGGATGCATAAGGATCATGCCACTCGTACTCCCCAGGGTCCCACTGTAGCCGGGCCAAGGGGCGCGCTGCATATGCCCATATGCGCCAATCCGGGAGCACATCTGCAGGGTCGGGGTCAATATGCCACTTCCGAGAAGTGGCGGCCACTACCCGTATCCTCTGAAAGGTGCACTCTACAACCAAAGGCGACTCCACCTCCACTCTCTGAAGTCTGCCCTCATCCTGAGTCTCATAGTAGAGGCATCTGCCATCCTCAGTGCAAGCTCTGACAGCAATCAGAATCTCCAACTGTGTAAAGGCTCCCATCCACCGTGGGGCCACTGGCTCGAAAGGCGTGAACCACTCCTCTGTGAGTGCCTCCTGAATATCATCCCTCATAATCAAACCCCCTCTGAAGTGACTCAGCCTCTCCACCTGGATCTCCTCTGGGAGACTGCAGAAGGCCTGCCAGTCTCCAAAGCTACGTGCTGGGCCTGCTGCTAAAGGTCCCCAGGCCAGACGAGGCCGAGAACCCAGCATATGACCCTGCTCTGTGCGAACCGCTGGGCTCCAGATGAGCGGCTGTCTGGCCCGCTCCTCAACACAAGGAGGAGGTCGCTGAGAGAGCCCCGGTCTCAGCAGCTCCCAGCTCTCAGGATGCTCAAAGCAAATCTATCCTCCCATCCTCTACTGAGGCCTGTCCTCCTCATCTCTATGAAGATCCAGCGAATCTCTGGTGCCCAAGTGCCCCCTGTTGGGGGAGCCCAAGCCTGCAGCCGCTGCAAGAGAAGCTCTTTCCAAGGCTCAGCGCCTGGAAGCAGCCCCCGAACAATAAGCTTCCCCAATAAGGCTCTACTCTGATCGACTGGATCTATAATGCCCAAGCCTCCCTGAGCCAACGGAAGTGTAATAACTGCCCATGCAACCTTTGCCCGGGCTGGCTGACCGTCCCGCCCAGACCAAAGAAAGTTCCTGATCAACCTCTGTACCTGGCTGATGCAAGAGCTCGAGAAGATCCAGCAAGACGTAATGTACCACATGGTTGCTAACAGCACCTGATTTGCCACAACCACCCTCCCCGCCAAGGATAGTCGAGTTGTACTCCAATACAAAAGCTTCTTCCGAATGCTCAGAAGAAGCGGGGCAATCTGCTGCTCAGGTGACAAATCTAGTCCAATCTGGCATCCCAAATACCGCACTGCTGTGCCAGGAGGAATCCATCTAAAACCGGGGTCCGGGCTCCATGCCGGAGTGGGAGCACTACTGATCCAAAAGGCCACTGTCTTGCGCCAATTGATCAATGCTCCCGAAGCTGCACTAAAAACCTGGAGCGACTGCTCTGCCCGAAGAAGATTGGCCTCTTGGCCATGCAAAAATAAGCCCGTGTCGTCTGCAAACTCAGCATCGAGCAGGTCCTCCCCCCGGACTGGGAGCTGGAGTCCTCTCAAACCAACCTCCTCTCCCGTCAAATACATGCTCATAGCCTCCGCAAAGAAGAGAAAAAGAAAAGGGGCGAGGGGACACCCCTGACGGACTGATCTCGTCAGCTCAAAACTCGGCCCCCGTCCTCCTGCAATCAACACCTGGCTACGAGCTGTGGAATACAGAGCCGCCACCCCTCTGATCCATCCTGGCTCAAAGCCCAGGCGAAGCATAGTGCCCTCTAAGAAACCCCAATCAACTCTATCGTATGCCTTCTCAAAATCGAGAAGCATCACGACCAAGTTCTCGCCAAGAAATCTAGCTCGGGCCGTCGCCTCCCAGAAAGTAAAGATGTTGTCAAGGATACTGCGCTCCTTGACGAATCCTGTCTGGGTAGCATGAATCAACTCCCCCAGGAAGGGCTGGATCCTCAAGCTCAAGGCCTTCGCTAAGACCTTGTAGACAGTATTGAGGATCGTAATAGGCCTCCAATGCCGAATATCATCTGATACTCCCTCCCCCTTGGGGATAAGAAAGATCAAGCCCTCTGAAAAGCTCTGTGGCATCACCCCAGTGTCCAAAACATACTGAAAGCCCCTGCGGAGGCTTGGCCCCAAAAGGTCCCAATAGCACGTAAAAAAGGCTGGCGTCAATCCGTCCTCCCCTGGGCAACTATGTCGCGGCAGGACCCTCAAGGCCTCGGCAAGCTCAATCTCTGAAAGAGGCGCACCAAGAACTGTACGCATACGATCTATGACCCTCCTCTGCACATGGGCCCACACAGTCTGTCTGCAAGCATCTCGATCCTCAGTGGCTGGCTCCGCTGAAAGCAGGTCTCTATAGAATGCAATGGCAATGGCTCTGATCTCCCCGGGCTCAGTAGCTACTGATCCATCCGGTCTACCAAGCTGACAGACTCCTGCTCGAGCATGGCGGGGTCCAGTGATCTCAAAAAACTCCCCAGTCACTCTATCACCAAGCTGCGTCCACTGAGAGGACTGACGACGATAGTAAAACTCATGTCTCTGCTCCTCTGCCTCTCTAACCTCCTGGCGTGCCTGGCTCAGCTGTGACGCCACCCACTCACATGCAGGCTGCTGCTCCTGAAGGCGCTGTAGCGAAGCAAGGCTGCGTCTCAGCCGATGCTCCCGCTCGCGAATCTCTCCCAGCCGTGTCAAAGCTGCAGCGTGCAAAAAAGAGCTAAGCTCGATGAGTCCCTGGGCACACTGGCCTGCTGCATCCTGGTCAGAGCACTGACTATCATGCCAGATCCTCTCAATGTCCTCAGCGAGACTTGGGATCTGTAAGTACCCTCTCTGGGATCCTCAACTGCAAGCTGGGCTCCCGTGTCCTCTCCTTCAATGTCAAGATAACTGGCGAATGATCTGAAAATGAGATGCCAACGAGAATGCCGACGGAGCCCCCTCGCTCCCCTAACCAGTCGCCCACATAAAAGCGATCAATCCGTGATAGATTAGTCCCTCCCTGCCGGCGATCCGACCGAGAGAAACTAAGACTGTCCTGAGAGCGGGAGAAGGCCCCATGCTGCCATGCATCAGTGATCCTCAGTGACATGCAAAACCGGTCCCAAGCTGCAAGCTCCGTACCGTGCACTGTAACATGACTGCCTCCCACCCTATCGGCCGGGTCCTCAAGCATGTTGAAGTCTCCCCCGACACACCAATGTGCGGCCTCTGGCAATGCATCCGTAACCTGGGTCCAGAACTCTGCTCTGGCACTAGCATGATTGGGCGCATAGACGTTGAGCACGCCCAATAGCTCATCATGCATCCTCAGAATGACATACTGTGCTCTACCAGGCACAATGATCCCTCGATCCACAATGGCCTGCCGCCATACATCTGCAATGACCATGCATACTCCTCCCTGTCCACCCAAAGGACCGAACCCTGCAGACCAAAAGGTGTCCCATCTACCAGGCATCACCGAACCATATCTGCAGATCTTGCTCTCACCCAAGTGGTGCTCCTGCATCATCAAAATATCAATGCTGCCACCAACCAGGCATCTCTGAAGCTCCTGCCTCAAGCAACCACGATAGCGTATAAAATGTGCTCCGCCAAGGCCCTGTACATTCCATGAGATGATACTCATGGATGACCTGCTGAGGTGGATGCTGTCTCAGCCGTACGGCGGGCCTTCGCAAGCGGCTTGGATGGAGAGTAGTCCCCATCCAAGCGGCTGCGAATCTGCCCACCCGGTGTACTGCAAGAATCACGGATCAGGCGCCAGTGGCTGTGGCCCATGGCGACTGCCTCCCGCTCTGACAGAGCAACCTCGTGTATACATACATATCCAGGGTCGCGTGCTAAGTCTGCCACTATGCGAACGACCAAATGTCGAATCCCTGAGGCATCCACACTCCCGGGATCCAAGAAAAAATGAGCCAACTCCCATAGTCGGCCTATCACATCTGTCACCTCCAGATCGCTCACATGATGAGAAAACTCAACTGCCTGAGTCTTCAAAGTGCTAAGAGCGAGCTCTAGAGTCCACTCCCGGTCGCAAGGGCCACATAGAGGGAACGAGAAGGCCACCGCTGAATCAAGTGCCTCCTCCCCGCGGGCCGGAGGTATCACTACATGAACTCGGATGGGTGCTGGCTCATGGGGGCCCTCTGCTCCAAAAAGCCGTGTAAAGGCGTAATCAAAAGCCTCCGAGCGCTGTCTAATGCCGAGGCGACTCAGCCGACTGCGGATAGATGATATCCGTGAAGCCCGAATCGGCATGGTAGGTCTCCTCTGTGGTGCTCAAGCGAGGTCAGTACTCAGCGCCCTCCGGACTGCAGGTGAACGCCAGGGGACTGCCAGGGCCTCCCGGGGAGGTGAGGCAGGCGGGGGGGGGGGGGGGGGGGAGGAGGGGGAGGCGAGGGGGGTGGAGAGGGAGCCGCTGCCGAAACCGGAGCGGGGACGGGAGGAGGCGAAGGTGGAAGCGGGGCGGTGGGAGGGGACGGGGGTGGGGGGGTGAAGGAGGGGGTGCTGGCATCTCCTGGTCCTCAGTCGCGTCGCTGCAGGGGTCTCCTCCTGGAGGGGAGCAAAGCTGTTTCTCACGGGAACCCAATGAGGCTGAGACTGTGGCTACTGTTGCAGCAACGGTCTCTGAGCGTGCTGCTGCGGCTGTCTCCCTCGGCGGCGCCCCTGTCCAGGCTGCCACTCCGAGGTCGCTGTGGCCTGAGCAGGTGTCCCGGAGGCAGCCTGCCGAGCCGCATCTGTGGGCGGGCCATCAGGGGCCTGCTGCTGTGGTGAGGGTCGGGGTCTCCTGCGAGGGCAGGGCTTAGCCAGATGACCGACCTGCCTGCAAATGAAGAACTGGTTCGGGAGCCCCGAGAACTCCACTCTCTGATCAATCCATCCCCCCCCTATCCTAGGTAGCTGAATGACCTTAGGAAGGGAGGAGATGTCAGACACCAAAACTCTGACCGAAGGTAGCCCAGCTGCTCTGGCCACCACTGAAGCTGCTATGGGGCCAGTCTCTAGTACCGAGCCCACCAATGCTCCTAGCCTAGAGAGGAGTGGAAGATACTCCCGGCAGAGTCCAGGGAAGCAAACTGTAACATGAAAAAGGCGCTCTCCCTGCTCAGCCGCTGCTAGGTCAAAGCCATGCTGCCAAGGTCTGAAGAAAGCCCGAGCACCCCTGATGTCAAGGGGACTCGTGGCAAGGACCTTGGCCACGCTCTGGGCGGTCTCGAACTCGATCTGGTAATGTCCACGGCCCAGTAGCTGTACATCCAGGATCTTGCCCACATCTGCAAGAAGGCAGGCCTGGAGAAGATCCCGGATCTCCCCTCTGCTGGGGTGAGTGCCGACTATACGGCAGATGGTGGAATGAGCCTGGAGGCGTTCCACCTCTGCGGTGAGGCTCGCTTCCTCTTCTAGCGAAAGAGAAAGCCTGATGGGGGTGTCCTCAGGGGCGGACGAGGGGGCTGCGGATGAGTCCCTCTGAGGCGGGGCGGGAGGAGCCTCCATCAGAGTCTGAAGCTATGGCGAAGGCGAGGCGAAAGCGGAGATCCTGCAAGAACCAAACTACACACAGAGAGGCGGAGACGAAGGCCGGAGAAAAAAGGAAAAAAGGAAAAAACCCCCTGGGGGCGGAAGTCAGCAAAAAAAGGAGGGGGGGGTGAAACGGCGAAGGAGAGACCCTAGGGGGGGGGGGGGGGGGGGGGCGGGAGCTGCGCGCAAGAGGGGAGGGGTGGAGAAAGAGCTGGCGGAGGGGGGGGGGCAGCCACTTGCAGGTTTTACAGATTTTTTTTCCCACCCACCCACCCTTTCAGGTTACTCCCCGCGATGGACGATTTACTAGAGATGGCTGAGAAGCACATGAAGATTCCGACTTTCCCCACGTTCCCAGTGGACCGTCAGTTGGACGGGTCCAATTACGGCATCTAGAAGGTCATGATGGAGTCTGTGCTGGAGTCATATGACCTTGTTGATTTCATCATCATCGGGATTCCACGGCCGGAAGCAGAGGAAGGGGAGTTACTGTCGATGAGGAAGGACCAAGAGGCACAGCATATGGGAGCACTTGGCTTCTCTTTATAACAGGGTATCACCCATGAAACGGATCTCCTTGGAAGTGCAGATGCGGGTTATGAACCCTGCAAAGTCCTCGACGATGCGGGAACACATTAACAAGTTGCAGGCCCTTCAGCAGGAAGTCCTACAAGCTGGGAAAGAGATATCATCTGAAGACATGGCCATCACTTTGCTGTCCCACTTGCCTGCTCAGTATTCTGCTTTCTATTCCTCGTTGATTACGAGTGGCAGGCTCAGCACCATTACCTGGGAGGAGCTTGTGCCAATGGTCTTAGACCAGGAGGAACGTTTCACAAACCCTCCTCACAGCGGCGGTTCAGAGGCCTTAACTGGCCAACGGTCGAAAGGCCGGAATAACAACAAGGACAAAGGGAAGGCTTCATCGGAGAAGTCTTCTGAGAAGAAGCCTGACTCAGAACGAGAGAAGCTGAAGGCCGAAAGATTCTGCAATGATTGTGGCGAGAAAGGCCACTATTGGAGGAAGTGCCCTAAGCGGACAGGGAAGAGTGCTGATTCCTTAGCCTCAGCTGCAAAGACTCCGGCATTTGTGCACTTAGAGATGATGGACTCCGATGCTTCATCATCTTCGAGCGAGGAGGCAGTTGGCTTCACCGCAAAGGATACCCGAGAATGGATTCTTGACAGTGGTGCTTCCACGCACATGACTCCATCCCGTGACTTCTTTCTAGAGCCATTCTCTAACGCACGACTAGGAGACCTGTTGCATATATGAACCGCGGTTTTCAATGCTTCTCCCCAGAACTGCTGAGGGAGATTAGCAGTGGACAGCATGCAACGGACTCGCTTACATAACGTATGATTTACCCTCTCAGCCACCCCATTCGAAGAGAGATTATAAGGAGGTGTGAGCTCCCTCTAAGCTCTTAATTCCCTGCTTCTCACAAAACTCGTTTAAACGCTTTAGATACATACTCTGTCCCATTGTCAGTTCCCAAGCACTTTAGTTTCTTACCTGTTTGAGTACTCACATAGGCATAGTACCTTTTAAATGCATCTAAGGCCTCATCCTTATGTTTCAAGGGATATGCCCACAACTTTCGAGATGCATCATCAACAAAAGTGATAAAATATTTCATACCACCATATGTTTTCACAGGCATAGAACACACATCAGAATGAACCAAATCAAGTGTTTGAGACTTTCTTCGCACACCAGAGTAGTAAGAACGTTTTACTTGCTTTCCAAAAATACAGTCAGGACAAAAATCAAAATGAGATTTCTTTACATCAACTCTCTTAAGAGAAGAGAGTACCTGTAAGCCCTTGTGGCTCATATGACCAAGCCTCTTGTGCCAAAGCTCCATGTGAGACTTCACATCCGCAACAGCAAGACACTTTCCAGAGATAACCTTTGAATGCAAGTAGTACAGTGTGCCTCTTTTGCTGCCTTTGGCTACAAGCATAACACCCTTGTGCATCTTCCACATGCCACTGCCAAATGTGGTAGAGAAACCACACACATCCAGCTGACCCACTGATAGCAAACTCTTTTTGATGCCAGGAACATATCTGACATCATGGAGCTGCAGCTCCTGCCCATTCTTAAGGACCAACTGTATAGTCCCTTTGCCCTCTAGATTGCATGCATGATTGTCCCCAAGGAACACTTTACCGCATGGGCCTGGAGTATACGAGGCAAACGCATCCACATTTGGAGTGCTCTGTGCTCTGTCATCCTGGTTCTTCTACTGGTTCATGGTCTTTATCTATTTGCCTCTTCTGGATCTAGCCCTGAGAATGTCCATGGCATCTGTGATGCACATGACATCCCCCTCTGCTAAACTTGATGACGGGAATCCAACCTGCTCTTGGATGACTGTCATCATCCCAATCCTGTCCCGAAGTCCCTCTGTCATCATCCATCCCTGGCAAACCTTTTTCCCTGAAAATTCGATCTATTCTCCAAACCACTCTGTCTCTGATGAAGATCTATGCATCTGGTCTTCCTCTAGTCCACAATCCATTCCTGCCCTGGCTCTAAACACCGTCTTGGTCTTCGTTCCTGGAACTGAGTCTGGCACTCTCACATCACCCTTGGAGGATCAACCTCCCTTGGGACCGTTACCTGAGAACCTATCTAGCTCACGGAACTGCCATCCCCATCTGGCACTGTGGAACACCACCAACAAACCTCCTGGGAGTTCTTCCCGCTTCTGTGCTCCTCGCCTTGGGCTTCGAATCCGTGTACTTTCCTGTACCTTGGACCTGTACACCATCATATGGGACTGATTCAGCGTTTAGCTTTGCTGAGCCTAATGCTCTGATACCAATGTAACGCGCGGAAGCTCTGGGTAGTCTTCTTTCAGCCCTAAACACTCTTGGAAACCTTCTGATGCAAAAACGCACCATCTGATGCAAAAACGTAGGTAGAGAGAGAGTAGAGAGAGAGAGTGAGAAGTGCTAGAAATTCAGTGTATACTATGGTACAAAAAGGTACATATCTTTGCAGCCCTTGGCTGCCTTCATAAAAAGGTGGCTAAACCTAAAATCTGTCCCCTATGGAACCTCTAGTGATCCAATCCCCTAGTGGGAGAGAATGAGATCAAAGATGAGCACTTGAGCCCTTTTATATGGGTCTTGGACCATGGAGGAGCTGGCCGACTGCTGGTCGGCCAGTTCAGAATTCTTTTATCGCCTTTTTTAGCCAATCCGACCAGATCTACTCCTTGCTCTTGAGGCGCATTCTGCTGCCCGACTGGACTCCAGTCCACACCCTCATGTGCCTGCAGCCGACTGAGACTTTCACCATCTTATGATGCTTTTCAGCCGCCTGGTTCTGTGAGCTTCTTTTTGGTCCTTCTAAATCCTTGCTCCAAGTCCTGCTCCAGTTTACACTGCCATCAGTGCTCTGTGCTCTGTCATCCTGGTTCTTCTACTGGTTCATGGTCTTTA
The DNA here is from genome assembly GCF_041138505.1 of Cibotium barometz. Taxonomy (NCBI): domain Eukaryota; kingdom Viridiplantae; phylum Streptophyta; class Polypodiopsida; order Cyatheales; family Cibotiaceae; genus Cibotium; species Cibotium barometz. The sequence goes on from NC_141083.1 coordinate 50,073,483, forward strand.
TCTGTTTGCCTCTTCTGGATCTAGCCCTGAGAATGTCCATGGCATCTGTAATGCACATGACATCTGACATCATGGAGCTGCAGCTCCTGCCCATTCTTAAGGACCAACTGTATAGTCCCTTTGCCCTCTAGATTGCATGCATGATTGTCCCCAAGGAACACTTTACCGCATGGGCCTGGAGTATACGAGGCAAACGCATCCACATTTGGAGTTACATGGAACGAAGCCCCTGAATCAACAATCCATGATTGAGGCATCTCATCATGGGTGGTCAGCAAAGCATCTATGACATCCTTTCTGTCAATGTGCAAGTCACATTTGACATCACTAGCACATGACTCAACAGAATCTGATGCAGCAAGTATGTCCTCTGTGTCTGACAACTCAGTGATAACGACACTAGAGGCAACATTGGCTTTTTCAGCCTCAGAGGATGGTTTTTCTTTCGCATCTTTCTTCTCATCTTTCTTGTTCTTGCCCTGCCACTCCTTTTTCCTCTCTTGCTCCTTCTTAAAGAACCTGCGGTCGGGCTTTTTATGCCCTTTTCTGCCACATTGATAACAAGTAACCTCAAAGTCTTTCTTTTCCTTCCCCTTGCTCTTACTCCTTGCCCTGTTAAAGGAACCTTCAGCGTTCTTGCTTCTACCTCTAACTTGGTAGGCACCACCTGACTCACCACTTGTTTTCCTCCTTATTTCTTCATTGAGAATAGAGCCCCTGACTCCATCATAGCTCAACGAAGAGAAGTTACTTAATGAGACAACTAGTGTCTCCCACGAGTCGGGTAGTGTCATCAACAAGAAGATAGCTTTCAGCTTATCATCAAATGGAGGAAGACCTGTGTCCTGAAGCTGGCTCAGGATAACTGTAAACACACTCAGATACTCGGATGCTAACTTAGATTCATCCAGCTACATATTCACCAGCTTCCTCATCAGGTGAACCTGATTAACTCGCGTGACATTCTCATAAGTAGCCTTGAGCTTCTTCCAAATGTCAGAAGCTTTATCAAGACCCTTGAGTTCTGTCAGAATATCATCTTTCCTTTTTTTTTTTTCCGGAAAAACGATCCTTCTATTAGTTAATGAGAAAACGCCATAAGGCTACAAAGCTCACCTCGCAAGGAGGGATAAAAAAACACAGTGAACACCTGAGCTCCACCCCCGTGGCTGGCCGCTCTCTGGGGGGGGCTACCTAGTAGTACATGTGGGAGGTGAGAAAAGCCAAACTGGAGGCCTATAGTGCCAAGTGACATCCTCGCCCCTCGCGGTGAGGAAACGGCCAGGCTGCCAAGTGCGGAGGAAAGCCTTGCGGCGCCCTCTCATGCGATCCGAGTCGCCCTGGAGTTTCCCCCAAGGTGTGAATGATGTCCACCCAAAGGGCCTGTATGACCTCCGCCGGTGGAGTCGCCTGGCGGTCAATGGCCTCCCTGCATCGGGCTCTCCATATGTGCCAAGCCGTCATGCTGCTGATCATCTCCCATCTGTGCCCGACCCCCTCCTGAGGGGCTGCCGAAGAGAAGTCTGGCGTCGGAACCACCGCCATCGCCCTGTCAGAGACCTGGATGGTCACACTGCCAGGGACGTCCTCATATCCAAGGGCCGGGCCGCTGTCCGTGGCCCAAGCCACCGCACCCCACGTCACCAGCATCTCACCTGGTGAGCCTGCAAAAATCATCCTGAGAGCGCGCTGCCAGACCTGCTGTACCTGTGGGCAATCCCATAAGCAGTGCCGCTGCGACTCCTGTGCATGGCCGCACCGAGGGCAGGACGCTGGGTGTCTGCCAAAAGCTAGCCAAGCCCCCACAGCCAGTCCTCTATGCGCTGTGAGCCAGAGAAAAAGCGTCACCTTCCGGGGCCAGAAGCTGGCCCAAAGGCGCTACCAGAAGTCCCTAAGAAAGGCAGGGGAGAGCCCCTGTCGCCGCCAATGCTCGGCCGCCGCCGGGGTGCTCGCTATCCTGTGCCTCTGAATCCGCCGCCCCAGCCTCACTGTGTACTGAAAAAAGGGGATGCCTGGGCTGGTAGGGGCCGAGTAGGGATCTCGCCAAAACCACTCACCTGGATCCCACTGAAGGCGAATAAGAGGCCTGCTGTCCCAAGCCCATAATCTCCAAGAACAGTCCTCCCCTATCGAGGCCGGTGAGGGGTCTACATGCCATTGTCTCTGATGAAAGCCGACCACCCGCACCCTCTGAAGAATACAGCCCTGGAGCCCATCCAAATCTAGTCGTGTCCTCTGAAGCTGGCCACCCTCTCCCACCTCGAAAGTGAGTGGGGCGACTCTCTCCACTGTGCCGCAGACCGCTAGAAGGATCTCATGCCGAGTAAAGACACCCATCCACTGTGGAGGTGGAGGGTCCTGTACTGGGGTCCGCCACTCCCGGGGGATGGCCGCCTCAATGTCCTGTCTCATCAACTCTCTGCCCCTCATCCCACTGAGTCTCCTCTCCTGAGCCTCGAGAGGCAACTGCTGAAAACACATCCAGTCGTCTAGGGACTGGGCTGGGCCGGGAGCTCAACGGGCCCCACGACACGTGAGACCGCGATCCAACCATATGGCCACTGGGAAGTCGAATCAAGGGGTTCCAGATCAATGGCTGCCTCAGGCGCTCCTCATCGGTGCCCGGGGGAGTCTGGAAGAGTGACGGCCTCAGATGCGCCCAGGCCCTCAGAAGGCTAGCTGCAAAACGCTCCTCGAAGCCAAGGCCCACTCCTCTGGATCGCTGCTCTGTAAAGATCCACCTGATGCTGGGGGTCCAGGGGCCGCTAAGAGAAGGAGTGCGGCTGAGCATCCTGGAAACAAGAAACTCCTTCCACGGCTCAGCGCCTGGCAGGAGGCCACGAACTACCAACTTGCCAAGCAAAGCTCGGCTTTGGCAAATAGGATCAACAATGCCCAGGCCGCCTCTCTCCCTCGGCTGAGTGATCACATCCCATGCCACCTTGGCCCTGGCGGGCCGCCCGTCGCCACCGGACCAAAGAAAGTTCCTGATGAGCCTCTGCCACCTGGCCAATGCACGCCCGAGAGAAGGCCCAGCAAGAAGTGATGTACCACATGGTAGCAAGCAGAACCTGGTTGGCCACAACTACTCGGCCAGCCAGAGATAGACGAGCGGTACTCCAATACAGAAGCTTCTTCCGAATGCTCAGAAGAAGGGGGGCTATCTGCTGCTCTGGAGATATGTCAATGCCCACATAGCATCCCAGATAACACACTGTAGTGCCGGGGGGCAGCCACTGAAAACGATCAACTGGCCTCCAAGTCGGGGGGGTCATAGAACTGACCCACAACCCACACGACTTGTGCCAGTTGATCAAAGCGCCCAAAGCTCTGCAGAACCTGTCCATGGCTGAGGCGAAGCGGCGGAGGTTCTCCTCACCTCCCTGAAGATAGACAGCGGTGTCATCCGCAAACTCTGAGTCTAGGAGCTCCTCCGAGGTGCGGATGGGAAGCTGGAGGCCCCGCAAACCTATATCCTGTGCCGTCAAAAAAGTGCTCATGGCCTCCGCCACAAAAAGGAAAAGGAAGGGCGCCAAGGGGCACCCCTGCCGCACCGAGCGCGAGAGCTGGAACCTCTCTCCGCGCACGCCCTGTATCAGCACCTGGCTATGAGCCGATGTGTAGAGTGCAGAGACCCCACGGATCCACTGAGGGGGGAAGCCCATCCTCTCCATAGTGCCTTCCAAGAAGGCCCAGTCCACCCGATCATATGCCTTCTCGAAGTCGAGAAGGAGCACTGCGAGATCCTCCTGCCGAAATCTAGCCAAAGCCGTAGCCTCCCAGAAAGAGAAAATGTTATCCAGAATGCTCCTATCTTGGATGAAGCCTGTCTGCGTGGAGTGGATGATGTCCGGAAGGTG